>NC_134491.1:5464386-5764386 GCF_040206685.1 Ascaphus truei
CCTGTCGCAAACACTGCAGCCTTCTCGCAGATCGCGGTGTAGCGCTGTGCACGCGCCCCTCCCCCCCCCCCCCCCCCCCCTGCCGGGCGCACGTGCTACAGTGCTGATTGGGACCGCAGCCTTATACCAAGTGCTGCAGGGCGGCAGCGCTATTCTGTGACGTCACCAAGCGGGATCTTGGTTATACAGGGGACACAGAGCCAAGGAGGCTTGGAGGAGTGGCCGTGAGCCGTTTGTCCTCATTGGCTGAACCGCACACGTGTCGGTATGCGCACTTTAATAGTAGTTATGCTTGTTGTTTTGGCGGCGCCGCTGCACGCGTTTTTCGGTATAATCACAGCCTTATGTTCCCTGGGGTGCTCTACATTTCCTGTGCTTCTCCCTTGTTTTGGGATGGACTTGGGTCTCTGTCCTGTACAAAAAGAGGAGGAAGCAGAGAGTGTCTGAGCTGAGTCAGTCCATCCTTGTACATTATATAAAATGCAACAATGGCAAATTCATAGCATTTGAAGTTCCTGAAAACGGCCGTACAAGGCCCCATGGGCGGCTTTCAGTGCTCCGCACACTCACTCCGCTGCAGATGTGTGGGTGAGCTCTCCTGTTACTGCTCATGTTACTGCTGGTTGGTTCTGTTTTTAGTTTTGGGTCAGTCTTTTGATTCATCTTTGTTCTCGTACAGTCAACCCCTTCAGTTCCACAGAGGACTGTGATTTATTGCAACACGAGAAATATGTTGTTGCGTTCTAAATGATAAATAATAACAATAACCCGATGCATTGCAGTCTGCGACACTGAAGGGATTAAAAAATGAACGTGAGTGAAACAAGAACAGTTTGTCAAAGAGGATAAAATCTCCCCATTGCCAGAGGGAAGTACAGTACACTTCAAAGCCTGTCTGACATTGATTGACAAGGTGTTTCCAGGCCCTCTGGCAGTGAAGCATTACTGCTAGATTAAAGCCACAATCCCGGGAACAAAAGGTGTCCCCCACCCACCCCTGTAACTGAACATGCTACTTTGATCCCTGGGGACCCCCTGTTACTGAGATAATTATCTCGCTGGTTGATGTTGTCCCTGATCTTGAATCCAATATGGCTGCCGATGTTTGACCAATAGGAAGCTGTGAGATTTAAACGGCCATATTGTTTATCCAGTTTGAGCACTGGCACTGTCAGCTAACGGGGTGATTATGACGGTAACCTGGAAGTCACCTTAGCTGAAAATTGCACGGTTCAAGTCCAGGAGTCCCCCTGGTTTGAATGATGTAATATGTAACAAAATAATTTCAATAAAATCTCAGGTGGAAATGCTGCGTTAAAAGTAACGTATGTATCTTAATCAGTGGACACCCACCTCCCCACCTCTTGTCCAGTACAATCCGCTCCTGAATGGCTGGGAATTGGTGATTAGCACAGTCATTAACTCAGGGAGTGGGAAGAATCCGCAATCAACAACGTCTCCACTCCCTCTGCCCCGGGAGAGAGGGCTGAGGGGCAGCCAGTGCCCCATGGCCCCCAGTTGCTCACCAATGATCTAAGTCAGTATTTTAAACTTTTTTTATTTTTTTGGTTAAGGATCCCTATAATTATATTGTGAAATTCTGAGCAACCCCAACCAGCGAAGCGACGTCGCATCAAAACAAATGCATTGCCGCCGCCGTCGCATGCGCTTATATTAAACGCGACGGCTTGGTCGCGATCGCTGGAAGTCATCTCAATTTGATTTTTCCAGCGACCGCAGCCTGATGTCGCCGTCGCGTCGCCGGCGCTATAAGTGCAGCCTAAGGAACCCCAACCCTCTCTAATAGCGTGCCTGAGATCACATATATTGTTCTTCTGTATTTGGTACAATTTTCGGACACCATGAAAATTGCAGGGAATCCTTTAGGGATGTCCAGGAGACCCAAGGATCCTAGGAAACCCTGTGGAAAAACACTGATCTACGTTCACACCATGAAACATCTAATTTATTTATCACTGATTCTCTTAATTCCTTGGTGACATGTATGCAGCGTTCTCCACGCGCCCGGTTTCTTTCACTGCTGTACTGTTTTCTTTTTTTAGAAAGGGCAACATTTTATTTTTAGCAGATGTCCCTGAGATCCTTATCAGATACATGTCGTTAAACCATTTCTGTATTGTGCTACTGATTCCATCCATAATTATTTTAAAAACAGACAAGAATAAAACATTTTGCCTGTAGATTTTAGGACCTGGAATAGTCAGAGATTGTTACCGTTGAAACGTTCACGGTCAAAAAAAAAAAAAATATATATATATATATATATATTTTTTTTTTTAAATTATATATTGAAGCCAATTACCTAAGATATGTTAAATGTCACTGTCCTACAGGAAGTCACTTCTGTCCTGGGTAGGACTGCCACTGTAATGGAACCACAAAATTTCCTTGTACTTGTAGTTTGTACTTGTGGTCTCTGTTTAGTTGTGCTAGGAAGAATAGGCTTGTGATGTATCACAGCTTGTAATGAATTGGTATGTACCTAGCTTCCAAAGTGCGCTCTTACAATGAAGAGTTACAAGCTGCTCCGGTTTCAGAATATTAACGCAATCATCCCTCACAATTATAACACTGTGACTTCTCTTAATATTAACCAAGCTGCAACTGCTATGTGATCCCCGGTGCACAGTGCCGCGTCATTGTGATCCCAGGTGCACAGAGCAGTGTCATTGTGATCCCAGGTGCACAGTGCAGCGTCATTGTGATCCCAGGTGCACAGTGCAGTGTCATTGTGATCCCAGGTGCACAGTGCAGCGTCATTGTGATCCCAGGTGCACAGTGCCGCGTCATTGTGATCCCAGGTGCACAGTGCCGCGTCATTGTGATCCCAGGTGCACAGTGCCGCGTCATTGTGATCCCAGGTGCACAGTGCAGTGTTATTGTGATCCCAGGTGCACAGTGCAGCGTCATTGTGATCCCAGGTGCACAGTGCCGCGTCATTGTGATCCCAGGTGCACAGTGCCGCGTCATTGTGATCCCAGGTGCACAGTGCAGTGTCATTGTGATCCCAGGTGCACACTGCAGTGTCATTGTGATCCCAGGTGCACACTGCAGCGTCATTGTGATCCCAGGTGCACAGTGCAGTGTCATTGTGATCCCCGGTGCACAGTGCAGTGTCATTGTGATCCCAGGTGCACAGTGCAGCGTCATTGTGATCCCCGGTGCACAGTGCAGCGTCATTGTGATCCCCGGTGCACAGTGCAGCGTCATTGTGATCCCAGGTGCACAGAGCAGTGTCATTGTGATCCCAGGTGCACAGTGCAGCGTCATTGTGATCCCAGGTGCACAGTGCAGAATCATTGTGATCCCAGGTGCACAGTGCAGCGTCATTGTGATCCCAGGTGCACAGTGCAGTGTCATTGTGATCCCAGGTGCACAGTGCAGCGTCATTGTGATCCCAGGTGCACAGTGCAGTGTCATTGTGATCCCAGGTGCACAGTGCCGCGTCATTGTGATCTCCGGTGCACAGTGCAGTGTTATTGTGATCTCCGGTGCACAGTGCAGCGTCATTGTGATCTCCGGTGCACAGTGCAGCGTCATTGTGATCCCCGGTGCACAGTGCAGCGTCATTGTGATCCCCGGTGCACAGTGCAGCGTCATTGTGATCCCCGGTGCACAGTGCAGCGTCATTGTGATCCCAGGTGCACAGTGCCGCGTCATTGTGATCCCAGGTGCACAGTGCCGCGCCATTGTGATCCCAAGTGCACAGTGCAGCGTCATTGTGATCTCCGGTGCACAGTGCCGCGTCATTGTGATCTCCGGTGCACAGTGCAGCGTCATTGTGATCCCCGGTGCACAGTGCAGCGTCATTGTGATCCCCGGTGCACAGTGCAGTGTTATTGTGATCCCAGGTGCACAGTGCAGCGTCATTGTGATCCCCGGTGCACAGTGCAGTGTTATTGTGATCTCCGGTGCACAGTGCCGCGTCATTGTGATCTGCGGTGCACAGTGCCGCGTCATTGTGATCCCCGGTGCACAGTGCAGCGTCATTGTGATCCCCGGTGCACAGTGCAGTGTTATTGTGATCTCCGGTGCACAGTGCCGCGTCATTGTGATCTCCGGTGCACAGTGCCGCGTCATTGTGATCTCCGGTGCACAGTGCCGCGTCATTGTGATCCCCGGTGCACAGTGCAGCGTCATTGTGATCCCAGGTGCACAGTGCAGTGTCATTGTGATCCCAGGTGCACAGTGCAGTGTCATTGTGATCCCAGGTGCACAGTGCAGTGTCATTGTGATCCCAGGTGCACAGTGCCGCGTCATTGTGATCCCAGGTGCACAGTGCAGTGTCATTGTGATCCCAGGTGCACACTGCCGCGTCATTGTGATCCCCGGTGCACAGTGCAGCGTTATTGTGATCCCAGGTGCACAGTGCCGCGTCATTGTGATCCCCGGTGCACAGTGCAGCGTTATTGTGATCCCAGGTGCACAGTGCCGCGTCATTGTGATCCCAGGTGCACAGTGCAGCGTCATTGTGATCCCCGGTGCACAGTGCAGCGTCATTGTGATCCCCGGTGCACAGTGCCGCGTCATTGTGATCCCCGGTGCACAGTGCCGTGTCATTGTGATCTCCGGTGCACAGTGCCGCATCATTGTGATCTCCGGTGCACAGTGCCGCGTCATTGTGATCCCAGGTGCACAGTGCAGCGTCATTGTGATCCCCGGTGCACAGTGCAGCGTCATTGTGATCCCAGGTGCACAGTGCCGCGTCATTGTGATCCCAGGTGCACAGTGCAGCGTCATTGTGATCCCCGGTGCACAGTGCCGCGTCATTGTGATCCCCGGTGCACAGTGCCGCGTCATTGTGATCTCCGGTGCACAGTGCCGCGTCATTGTGATCTCCGGTGCACAGTGCCGCGTCATTGTGATCCCAGGTGCACAGTGCAGCGTCATTGTGATCCCAGGCGCACAGTGCCGCGTCATTGTGATCCCAGGCGCACAGTTCCGCGTCATTGTGATCCCAGGCGCACAGTGCCGCGTCATTGTGATCCCAGGTGCACAGTGCCGCGTCATTGTGATCCCAGGTGCACAGTGCCGCGTCATTGTGATCCCAGGTGCACAGTGCCGCGTCATTGTGATCCCAGGTGCACAGTGCAGCGTCATTGTGATCCCAGGTGCACAGTGCAGCGTCATTGTGATCCCAGGCGCACAGTGCCGCGTCATTGTGATCCCAGGCGCACAGTTCCGCGTCATTGTGATCCCAGGTGCACAGTGCCGCGTCATTGTGATCCCAGGTGCACAGTGCCGCGTCATTGTGATCCCAGGTGCACAGTGCCGCGTCATTGTGATCCCAGGTGCACAGTGCAGCGTCATTGTGATCCCAGGTGCACACTGCAGCGTCATTGTGATCCCAGGTGCACAGTGCCGCGTCATTGTGATCCCCGGTGCACAGTGCAGTGTCATTGTGATCCCAGGTGCACACTGCTGCGTCATTGTGATCCCAGGTGCACAGTGCCGCGTCATTGTGATCCCAGGTGCACAGTGCCGCGTCATTGTGATCCCCGGTGCACAGTGCAGCGTCATTGTGATCCCAGGTGCACAGTGCAGCGTCATTGTGATCCCCGGTGCACAGTGCCGCGTCATTGTGATCCCCGGTGCACAGTGCCGCGTCATTGTGATCCCCGGTGCACAGTGCCGCGTCATTGTGATCCCAGGTGCACAGTGCCGCGTCATTGTGATCCCAGGTGCACAGTGCCGCGTCATTGTGATCCCAGGTGCACAGTGCAGCGTCATTGTGATCCCAGGTGCACAGTGCAGCGTCATTGTGATCCCCGGTGCACAGTGCCGCGTCATTGTGATCCCCGGTGCACAGTGCCGCGTCATTGTGATCTCCGGTGCACAGTGCCGCGTCATTGTGATCCCAGGTGCACAGTGCCGCGTCATTGTGATCCCCGGTGCACAGTGCTGCGTCATTGTGATCCCAGGTGCACAGTGCAGCGTCATTGTGATCCCAGGCGCACAGTGCCGCGTCATTGTGATCCCAGGCGCACAGTTCCGCGTCATTGTGATCCCAGGTGCACAGTGCCGCGTCATTGTGATCCCAGGTGCACAGTGCCGCGTCATTGTGATCCCCGGTGCACAGTGCCGCGTCATTGTGATCCCCGGTGCACAGTGCCGCGTCATTGTGATCCCCGGTGCACAGTGCAGTGTTATTGTGATCCCAGGTGCACAGTGCAGCCTCATTGTGATCCCAGGTGCACAGTGCAGTGTCATTGTGATCCCAGGTGCACAGTGCAGCGTCATTGTGATCCCAGGTGCACAGTGCAGCGTCATTGTGATCCCAGGTGCACAGTGCAGCGTCATTGTGATCCCAGGTGCACAGTGCAGCGTCATTGTGATCCCAGGTGCACAGTGCAGCGTCATTGTGATCCCAGGTGCACAGTGCAGCGTCATTGTGATCCCAGGTGCACAGTGCAGTGTCATTGTGATCCCAGGTGCACAGTGCAGTGTCATTGTGATCCCAGGTGCACAGTGCAGTGTCATTGTGATCCCAGGTGCACAGTGCAGTGTCATTGTGATCCCAGGTGCACAGTGCCGCGTCATTGTGATCCCAGGTGCACAGTGCCGCGTCATTGTGATCCCAGGTGCACAGTGCCGCGTCATTGTGATCCCAGGTGCACAGTGCCGCGTCATTGTGATCCCAGGTGCACAGTGCCGCGTCATTGTGATCCCAGGTGCACAGTGCCGCGTCATTGTGATCCCAGGTGCACAGTGCCGCGTCATTGTGATCCCAGGTGCACAGTGCCGCGTCATTGTGATCCCAGGTGCACAGTGCAGTGTCATTGTGATCCCAGGTGCACAGTGCAGTGTCATTGTGATCCCAGGTGCACACTGCAGTGTCATTGTGATCCCAGGTGCACACTGCAGCGTCATTGTGATCCCAGGTGCACAGTGCCGCGTCATTGTGATTCCAGGTGCACAGTGCAGTGTCATTGTGATCCCAGGTGCACAGTGCAGTGTCATTGTGATCCCAGGTGCACAGTGCAGTGTCATTGTGATCCCAGGTGCACAGTGCCGCGTCATTGTGATCCCAGGTGCACAGTGCCGCGTCATTGTGATCCCAGGTGCACAGTGCCGCGTCATTGTGATCCCAGGTGCACAGTGCCGCGTCATTGTGATCCCAGGTGCACAGTGCCGCGTCATTGTGATCCCAGGTGCACAGTGCCGCGTCATTGTGATCCCAGGTGCACAGTGCCGCGTCATTGTGATCCCAGGTGCACAGTGCCGCGTCATTGTGATCCCAGGTGCACAGTGCCGCGTCATTGTGATCCCAGGTGCACAGTGCCGCGTCATTGTGATCCCAGGTGCACAGTGCCGCGTCATTGTGATCCCAGGTGCACAGTGCCGCGTCATTGTGATCCCAGGTGCACAGTGCCGCGTCATTGTGATCCCAGGTGCACAGTGCAGTGTCATTGTGATCCCAGGTGCACAGTGCAGTGTCATTGTGATCCCAGGTGCACACTGCAGCGTCATTGTGATCCCAGGTGCACAGTGCCGCGTCATTGTGATTCCAGGTGCACAGTGCAGTGTCATTGTGATCCCAGGTGCACAGTGCAGTGTCATTGTGATCCCCGGTGCACAGTGCAGCGTCATTGTGATTCCAGGTGCACAGTGCCGCGTCATTGTGATCCCCGGTGCACAGTGCAGTGTCATTGTGATCCCCGGTGCACAGTGCAGTGTCATTGTGATCCCAGGTGCACAGTGCCGCGTCATTGTGATCCCCGGTGCACAGTGCAGTGTCATTGTGATCCCAGGTGCACAGTGCAGTGTCATTGTGATCCCAGGTGCACAGTGCCGCGTCATTGTGATCCCCGGTGCACAGTGCAGTGTCATTGTGATCCCCGGTGCACAGTGCAGTGTCATTGTGATCCCAGGTGCACAGTGCCGCGTCATTGTGATCCCAGGTGCACAGTGCCGCGTCATTGTGATCCCAGGTGCACAGTGCCGCGTCATTGTGATCCCAGGTGCACAGTGCAGTGTCAAGTCTGGAACTCCCTTAATAGAGAAATGCAATAGGTATAATGAAGCTTCTGGAGGAAGAATATTGTCTAATGGGACCAAGATGGCAGCCAAACAAAACCGTGTAATAAACATCTTCCATAATATACAGACAGAGAGCCATAAGCTCAGAACAGTTCAAATGGACTAAATCCATGAAGCCAGGGAACTCACTTATTCCTAGGTGGCCGTCGTCCATCCTAGTAGTAATCCTAGAGGTTCCTTGGTGTGCAACATCGGCTGGTGCTGTAATCAAGAGCATGTGGAAGAGGTGCGGAGCACAACCGAAGACAAAAAACATTGTAGATCAAGAGGTGACTCCCATAAAAAATGAATTTATTAAATCACAAAGATATTAGGTGAGGTAAAAAAAATACCAGCGCGTTTCGCGCACCTGGATACAGGCATTTTATAGGCTACAACAAGATGAGTTATGAAAATGTCAGAGTAGTAGACGGGTTGTGCGACTATTTAGAGCTTTTGTGGGGCCCTGTGCTGTTCTATTGGGAGTCTCGCCCAGTCACTGCTGCCCCCATGCATTTTATGCACCTTTCTGAATTCATCCTATATCTTGTAGGTTCTCCTCACACTTTATATTTGTACTCCGAGGTGAAACCGTGCTATTACCACTGTTTGTATCTGAAAGTGATCCCACTTAGCAAAGCACAAGACTATATATGTTTCTCAAAATAGTTTCTCTGCACAGTAAGATGTTACATTGCCTTCATCATATGATTAATTGTGACATTATCCAGCAGTTTCCCGTTTTCAAAAAGTATCTTGGTGGGGGCATTTAAAAAAAATAGCAATTGTATTAAACATACAATGAAGTATGAAAAAAGTGAGCCTGGTAGAGAGGTTGCATGGTGAAGCGCTTTCACTGTGTATTGCAGTATTGCAGCTTCAGTATTTGTTGCTAAGTGGAAATGCATCTTGAAGGGGTTGTGAGGTGGCTGCCTCCTGGCCCAGGGCTCGGGCCTGCTTCTCCTGGCCCAGGGCTCGGGCCTGCTTCTCCTGGCCCAGGGCTCGGGCCTGCTTCTCCTGGCCCAGGGCTCGGGCCTGCTTCTCCTGGCCCAGGGCTCGGGCCTGCTTCTCCTGGCCCAGGGCTCGGGCCTGCTTCTCCTGGCCCAGGGCTCGGGCCTGCTTCTCCTGGCCCAGGGCTCGGGCCTGCTTCTCCCACGCACCTCACATTCTACGCTTCCTAACTTGGCTGGGTCCTTGTACACATTGTGCTTGATAAGCAGAATGTGGTGAATGATTAACTATTGGACAGAGGCAGCAGCCTGGAGAGGAAATGACTGATAACTAAGTTCATTGAGAGCTTGCTGCTCATTAACCTCTGAACTGCGGGAGAAATAAACCCCACACCTAGAGAACAGCCCCAATAGGAAGCCACAAGTTAACTCCTGATGTGTCTGCAATGCAGAGTAATGGCAGCATCAAAGTGATAGAAGCAGAGACTAAGAGATACAGAGGGGTGCGTGCGCCTCACGTACGGTATTAGTATACAGACAGCGAGAGATACAGAGGGGTGCGTGCGCCTCACGTACGGTATTAGTATACAGACAGCGAGAGATACAGAGGGGTGCGTGCGTCTCACGTACGGTATTAGTATACAGACAGCGAGAGATACAGAGGGGTGCGTGCGTCTCACGTACGGTATTAGTATACAGACAGCGAGAGATACAGAGGGGTGCGTGTGTCTCACGTACGGTATTAGTATACAGACAGCGAGAGATACAGAGGGGTGCGTGCGCCTCACGTACGGTATTAGTATACAGACAGCGAGAGATACAGAGGGGTGCGTGAGTCTCACGTACGGTATTAGTATACAGACAGCGAGAGATACAGAGGGGTGCGTGCGTCTCACGTACGGTATTAGTATACAGACAGCGAGAGATACAGAGGGGTGCGTGCGTCTCACGTACGGTATTAGTATACAGACAGCGAGAGATACAGAGGGGTGCGTGTGTCTCACGTACGGTATTAGTATACAGACAGCGAGAGATACAGAGGGGTGCGTGCGCCTCACGTACGGTATTAGTATACAGACAGCGAGAGATACAGAGGGGTGTGTGCGTCTCACGTACGGTATTAGTATACAGACAGCGAGAGATACAGAGGGGTGCGAGCGTCTCACGTACGGTATTAGTATACAGACAGCGAGAGATACAGAGGGGTGCGTGTGTCTCACGTACGGTATTAGTATACAGACAGCGAGAGATACAGAGGGGTGCGAGCGTCTCACGTACGGTATTAGTATACAGACAGCGAGAGATACAGAGGGGTGCGTGTGTCTCACGTACGGTATTAGTATACAGACAGCGAGAGATACAGAGGGGTGCGTGCGTCTCACGTACGGTATTAGTATACAGACAGCGAGAGATACAGAGGGGTGCGTGCGCCTCACGTACGGTATTAGTATACAGACAGCGAGAGATACAGAGGGGTGCGTGTGTCTCACGTACGGTATTAGTATACAGACAGCGAGAGATACAGAGGGGTGCGTGCGCCTCACGTACGGTATTAGTATACAGACAGCGGGAGATACAGAGGGGTGCGTGCGCCTCACGTACGGTATTAGTATACAGACAGCGAGAGATACAGAGGGGTGCGTGCGCCTCACGTATGGTATTAGTATACAGACAGCGAGAGATACAGAGGGGTGCGTGCGTCTCACGTACGGTATTAGTATACAGACAGCGAGAGATACAGAGGGGTGCGTGCGTCTCACGTACGGTATTAGTATACAGACAGCGAGAGATACAGAGGGGTGCGTGTGTCTCACGTACGGTATTAGTATACAGACAGCGGGAGATACAGAGGGGTGCGTGCGCCTCACGTATGGTATTAGTATACAGACAGCGAGAGATACAGAGGGGTGCGTGCGTCTCACGTACGGTATTAGTATACAGATAGCGAGAGATACAGAGGGGTGTGTGCGCCTCACGTACGGTATTAGTATACAGACAGCGAGAGATACAGAGGGGTGCGTGTGTCTCACGTACGGTATTAGTATACAGACAGCGAGAGATACAGAGGGGTGCGTGCGCCTCACGTACGGTATTAGTATACAGACAGCGAGAGATACAGAGGGGTGCGTGTGTCTCACGTACGGTATTAGTATACAGACAGCGAGAGATACAGAGGGGTGCGTGTGTCTCACGTACGGTATTAGTATACAGACAGCGAGAGATACAGAGGGGTGCGTGCGTCTCGCGTACGGTATTAGTATACAGACAGCGAGAGATACAGAGGGGTGCGTGCGTCTCACGTACGGTATTAGTATACAGACAGCGAGAGATACAGAGGGGTGCGTGTGTCTCACGTACGGTATTAGTATACAGACAGCGAGAGATACAGAGGGGTGCGTGTGTCTCACGTACGGTATTAGTATACAGACAGCGGGAGATACAGAGGGGTGCGTGTGTCTCACGTACGGTATTAGTATACAGACAGTGAGAGATACAGAGGGGTGCGTGCGTCTCACGTACGGTATTAGTATACAGACAGCGAGAGATACAGAGGGGTGCGTGCGTCTGATGTACGGTATTAGTATACAGATAGCGAGAGATACAGAGGGGTGCGTGCGTCTCACGTACGGTATTAGTATACAGACAGCGAGAGATACAGAGGGGTGCGTGCGCCTCACGTACGGTATTAGTATACAGACAGCGAGAGATACAGAGGGGTGCGTGCGTCTCACGTACGGTATTAGTATACAGACAGCGAGAGATACAGAGGGGTGCGTGCGTCTCACGTACGGTATTAGTATACAGACAGCGAGAGATACAGAGGGGTGCGTGCGTCTCACGTACGGTATTAGTATACAGACAGCGAGAGATACAGAGGGGTGCGTGCGCCTCACGTACGGTATTAGTATACAGACAGCGAGAGATACAGAGGGGTGCGTGTGTCTCACGTACGTTATTAGTATACAGACAGCGAGAGATACAGAGGGGTGCGTGCGTCTCACGTACGGTATTAGTATACAGACAGCGAGAGATACAGAGGGGTGCGTGCGCCTCACGTACGGTATTAGTATACAGACAGCGAGAGATACAGAGGGGTGCGTGCGTCTCACGTACGGTATTAGTATACAGACAGCGAGAGATACAGAGGGGTGCGTGCGTCTCACGTACGGTATTAGTATACAGACAGCGAGAGATACAGAGGGGTGCGTGCGCCTCACGTACGGTATTAGTATACAGACAGCGAGAGATACAGAGGGGTGCGTGCGTCTCACGTACGGTATTAGTATACAGACAGCGAGAGATACAGAGGGGTGCGTGTGTCTCACGTACGGTATTAGTATACAGACAGCGAGAGATACAGAGGGGTGCGTGTGTCTCACGTACGGTATTAGTATACAGACAGCGAGAGATACAGAGGGGTGCGTGCGCCTCACGTACGGTATTAGTATACAGACAGCGGGAGATACAGAGGGGTGCGTGCGTCTCACGTACGGTATTAGTATACAGATAGCGAGAGATACAGAGGGGTGCGTGCGTCTCACGTACGGTATTAGTATACAGACAGCGAGAGATACAGAGGGGTGCGAGCGTCTCACGTACGGTATTAGTATACAGACAGCGAGAGATACAGAGGGGTGCGTGTGTCTCACGTACGTTATTAGTATACAGACAGCGAGAGATACAGAGGGGTGCGTGCGTCTCACGTACGGTATTAGTATACAGACAGCGAGAGATACAGAGGGGTGCGTGTGTCTCACGTACGGTATTAGTATACAGACAGCGAGAGATACAGAGGGGTGCGTGCGTCTCACGTACGGTATTAGTATACAGACAGCGAGAGATACAGAGGGGTGCGTGTGTCTCACGTACGGTGTTAGTATACAGACAGCGAGAGATACAGAGGGGTGCGTGTGTCTCACGTACGGTATTAGTATACAGACAGCGGGAGATACAGAGGGGTGCGTGTGTCTCACGTACGGTATTAGTATACAGACAGCGAGAGATACAGAGGGGTGCGTGCGTCTCACGTACGGTATTAGTATACAGACAGCGAGAGATACAGAGGGGTGCGTGTGTCTCACGTACGTTATTAGTATACAGACAGCGAGAGATACAGAGGGGTGCGTGCGCCTCACGTACGGTATTAGTATACAGACAGCGAGAGATACAGAGGGGTGCGTGCGTCTCACGTACGGTATTAGTATACAGACAGCGAGAGATACAGAGGGGTGCGTGCGCCTCACGTACGGTATTAGTATACAGACAGCGAGAGATACAGAGGGGTGCGTGCGTCTCACGTACGGTATTAGTATACAGACAGCGAGAGATACAGAGGGGTGCGTGCGTCTCACGTACGGTATTAGTATACAGACAGCGAGAGATACAGAGGGGTGCGAGCGCCTCACGTACGGTATTAGTATACAGACAGCGAGAGATACAGAGGGGTGCGTGTGTCTCACGTACGGTATTAGTATACAGACAGCGAGAGATACAGAGGGGTGCGTGCGTCTCACGTACGGTATTAGTATACAGACAGCGAGAGATACAGAGGGGTGCGTGCGTCTCACGTACGGTATTAGTATACAGACAGCGAGAGATACAGAGGGGTGCGTGCGCCTCACGTACGGTATTATATACAGACAGCGAGAGATACAGAGGGGTGCGTGTGTCTCACGTACGGTATTAGTATACAGACAGCGAGAGATACAGAGGGGTGCGTGCGTCTCACGTACGGTATTAGTATACAGACAGTGAGAGATACAGAGGGGTGCGTGCGTCTCACGTACGGTATTAGTATACAGACAGCGAGAGATACAGAGGGGTGCGTGTGTTGATGTACGGTATTAGTATACAGACAGCGAGAGATACAGAGGGGTGCGTGTGTTGATGTACGGTATTAGTATACAGACAGCGAGAGATACAGAGGGGTGCGTGCGTCTCACGTACGGTATTAGTATACAGACAGCGAGAGATACAGAGGGGTGCGAGCGTCTCACGTACGGTATTAGTATACAGATAGCGAGAGATACAGAGGGGTGCGTGCGTCTCACGTACGGTATTAGTATACAGACAGCGAGAGATACAGAGGGGTGCGTGCGCCTCACGTACGGTATTAGTATACAGACAGCGAGAGATACAGAGGGGTGCGTGCGTCTCACGTACGGTATTAGTATACAGACAGCGAGAGATACAGAGGGGTGCGTGTGTCTCACGTACGGTATTAGTATACAGACAGCGAGAGATACAGAGGGGTGCGTGTGTCTCACGTACGGTATTAGTATACAGACAGCGAGAGATACAGAGGGGTGCGTGCGTCTCACGTACGGTGTTAGTATACAGACAGCGAGAGATACAGAGGGGTGCGTGCGCCTCACGTACGGTATTAGTATACAGACAGCGAGAGATACAGAGGGGTGCGTGCGCCTCACGTACGGTATTAGTATACAGACAGCGAGAGATACAGAGGGGTGCGTGCGCCTCACGTACGGTATTAGTATACAGACAGCGAGAGATACAGAGGGGTGCGTGCGTCTGACGTATGGTATTAGTATACAGACAGCGAGAGATACAGAGGGGTGCGTGCGTCTCACGTACGGTATTAGTATACAGACAGCGAGAGATACAGAGGGGTGCGTGCGTCTGACGTATGGTATTAGTATACAGACAGCGAGAGATACAGAGGGGTGCGTGCGCCTCACGTACGGTATTAGTATACAGACAGCGAGAGATACAGAGGGGTGCGTGCGTCTCACGTACGGTATTAGTATACAGACAGCGAGAGATACAGAGGGGTGCGTGTGCCTCACGTACGGTATTAGTATACAGACAGCGAGAGATACAGAGGGGTGCGTGTGTCTCACGTACGGTATTAGTATACAGACAGCGAGAGATACAGAGGGGTGCGTGCGTCTCACGTACGGTATTAGTATACAGACAGCGAGAGATACAGAGGGGTGCGTGTGTCTCACGTACGGTATTAGTATACAGACAGCGAGAGATACAGAGGGGTGCGTGCGTCTCACGTACGGTATTAGTATACAGACAGCGAGAGATACAGAGGGGTGCGTGCGCCTCACGTACGGTATTAGTATACAGACAGCGAGAGATACAGAGGGGTGCGTGCGTCTCACGTACGGTATTAGTATACAGACAGCGAGAGATACAGAGGGGTGCGTGTGTCTCACGTACGGTATTAGTATACAGACAGCGAGAGATACAGAGGGGTGCGTGTGTCTCACGTACGGTATTAGTATACAGACAGCGAGAGATACAGAGGGGTGCGTGCGTCTGACGTATGGTATTAGTATACAGACAGCGAGAGATACAGAGGGGTGCGTGCGCCTCACGTACGGTATTAGTATACAGACAGCGAGAGATACAGAGGGGTGCGTGCGTCTCACGTACGGTATTAGTATACAGACAGCGAGAGATACAGAGGGGTGCGTGTGCCTCACGTACGGTATTAGTATACAGACAGCGAGAGATACAGAGGGGTGCGTGTGTCTCACGTACGGTATTAGTATACAGACAGCGAGAGATACAGAGGGGTGCGTGCGCCTCACGTACGGTATTAGTATACAGACAGCGAGAGATACAGAGGGGTGCGTGCGCCTCACGTACGGTATTAGTATACAGACAGCGAGAGATACAGAGGGGTGCGTGCGCCTCACGTACGGTATTAGTATACAGACAGCGAGAGATACAGAGGGGTGCGTGCGTCTCACGTACGGTATTAGTATACAGACAGCGAGAGATACAGAGGGGTGCGTGCGTCTCACGTACGGTATTAGTATACAGATAGCGAGAGATACAGAGGGGTGTGTGCGCCTCACGTACGGTATTAGTATACAGACAGCGAGAGATACAGAGGGGTGCGTGTGTCTCACGTACGGTATTAGTATACAGACAGCGAGAGATACAGAGGGCTGCGTGCGTCTCACGTACGGTATTAGTATACAGACAGCGAGAGATACAGAGGGGTGCGTGCGTCTGATGTACGGTATTAGTATACAGACAGCGAGAGATACAGAGGGGTGCGTGCGTCTGATGTACGGTATTAGTATACAGACAGCGAGAGATACAGAGGGGTGCGTGTGTCTCACGTACGGTATTAGTATACAGACAGCGAGAGATACAGAGGGGTGCGTGCGCCTCACATACGGTATTAGTATACAGACAGCGAGAGATACAGAGGGGTGCGAGCGCCTCACGTACGGTATTAGTATACAGACAGTGAGAGATACAGAGGGGTGCGTGCGCCTCACGTACGGTATTAGTATACAGACAGCGAGAGATACAGAGGGGTGCGTGTGTCTCACGTACGGTATTAGTATACAGACAGCGAGAGATACAGGGGGGTGCGTGCGCCTCACGTACGGTATTAGTATACAGACAGCGAGAGATACAGAGGGGTGCGTGCGTCTGATGTACGGTATTAGTATACAGACAGCGAGAGATACAGAGGGGTGCGTGCGCCTCACGTACGGTATTAATATACAGACAGCGAGAGATACAGAGGGGTGCGTGTGTCTCACGTACGGTATTAGTATACAGACAGCGAGAGATACAGGGGGGTGCGTGCGCCTCACGTACGGTATTAGTATACAGACAGCGAGAGATACAGAGGGGTGCGTGCGTCTCACGTACGGTATTAGTATACAGACAGCGAGAGATACAGAGGGGTGCGTGTGTTGATGTACGGTATTAGTATACAGACAGCGAGAGATACAGAGGGGTGCGTGCGCCTCACGTACGGTATTAGTATACAGACAGCGAGAGATACAGAGGGGTGCGTGTGTTGATGTACGGTATTAGTATACAGACAGCGAGAGATACAGAGGGGTGCGTGCGCCTCACGTACGGTATTAGTATACAGACAGCGAGAGATACAGAGGGGTGCGTGCGCCTCACGTACGGTATTAGTATACAGACAGCGAGAGATACAGAGGGGTGCGTGTGTTGATGTACGGTATTAGTATACAGACAGCGAGAGATACAGAGGGGTGCGTGCGCCTCACGTACGGTATTAGTATACAGACAGCGAGAGATACAGAGGGGTGCGTGCGTCTCACGTACGGTATTAGTATACAGACAGCGAGAGATACAGAGGGGTGCGTGCGTCTCACGTACGGTATTAGTATACAGACAGCGAGAGATACAGAGGGGTGTGTGCGTCTCACGTACGGTATTAGTATACAGACAGCGAGAGATACAGAGGGGTGCGTGCGTCTCACGTACGGTATTAGTATACAGACAGCGAGAGATACAGAGGGGTGCGTGTGTCTCACGTACGGTATTAGTATACAGACAGCGAGAGATACAGAGGGGTGCGTGTGTCTCACGTACGGTATTAGTATACAGACAGTGAGAGATACAGAGGGGTGCGTGTGTCTCACGTACGGTATTAGTATACAGACAGCGAGAGATACAGAGGGGTGCGTGCGCCTCACGTACGGTATTAGTATACAGACAGCGAGAGATACAGAGGGGTGCGTGCGTCTCACGTACGGTATTAGTATACAGACAGCGAGAGATACAGAGGGGTGCGTGCGCCTCACGTACGGTATTAGTATACAGACAGCGAGAGATACAGAGGGGTGCGTGTGTCTCACGTACGGTATTAATATACAGACAGCGAGAGATACAGAGGGGTGCGTGCGTCTCACGTACGGTATTAGTATACAGACAGCGAGAGATACAGAGGGGTGCGTGCGTCTCACGTACGGTATTAGTATACAGACAGCGAGAGATACAGAGGGGTGCGTGCGCCTCACGTACGGTATTAATATACAGACAGCGAGAGATACAGAGGGGTGCGTGCGTCTCGCGTACGGTATTAGTATACAGACAGCGAGAGATACAGAGGGGTGCGTGCGTCTCACGTACGGTATTAGTATACAGACAGCGAGAGATACAGAGGGGTGCGTGCGCCTCACGTACGGTATTAGTATACAGACAGCGAGAGATACAGAGGGGTGCGTGCGCCTCACGTACGGTATTAGTATACAGACAGCGAGAGATACAGAGGGGTGCGTGCGCCTCACGTACGGTATTAGTATACAGACAGCGGGAGATACAGAGGGGTGCGTGCGCCTCACGTACGGTATTAGTATACAGACAGCGAGAGATACAGAGGGGTGCGTGCGTCTCACGTACGGTATTAGTATACAGACAGCGAGAGATACAGAGGGGTGCGTGTGTCTCACGTACGGTATTAGTATACAGACAGCGAGAGATACAGAGGGCTGCGTGTGTCTCACGTACGGTATTAGTATACAGACAGCGGGAGATACAGAGGGGTGCGTGCGCCTCACGTATGGTATTAGTATACAGACAGCGAGAGATACAGAGGGGTGCGTGCGTCTCACGTACGGTATTAGTATACAGACAGCGGGAGATACAGAGGGGTGCGTGTGTCTCACGTACGGTATTAGTATACAGACAGCGAGAGATACAGAGGGGTGCGTGTGTCTCACGTACGGTATTAGTATACAGACAGCGGGAGATACAGAGGGGTGCGTGCGTCTCACGTACGGTATTAGTATACAGACAGCGAGAGATACAGAGGGGTGCGTGCGCCTCACGTACGGTATTAGTATACAGACAGCGAGAGATACAGAGGGGTGCGTGCGTCTCACGTACGGTATTAGTATACAGACAGCGAGAGATACAGAGGGGTGCGTGCGCCTCACGTACGGTATTAGTATACAGACAGCGAGAGATACAGAGGGGTGCGTGTGTCTCACGTACGGTATTAGTATACAGACAGCGAGAGATACAGAGGGGTGCGTGTGTCTCACGTACGGTATTAGTATACAGACAGTGAGAGATACAGAGGGGTGCGTGTGTCTCACGTACGGTATTAGTATACAGACAGCGAGAGATACAGAGGGGTGCGTGTGTCTCACGTACGGTATTAGTATACAGACAGCGAGAGATACAGAGGGGTGCGTGTGTCTCACGTACGGTATTAGTATACAGACAGTGAGAGATACAGAGGGGTGCGTGTGTCTCACGTACGGTATTAGTATACAGACAGCGAGAGATACAGAGGGGTGCGTGTGTCTCACGTACGGTATTAGTATACAGATAGCGAGAGATACAGAGGGGTGCGTGCGTCTCACGTACGGTATTAGTATACAGACAGCGAGAGATACAGAGGGGTGCGTGTGTCTCACGTACGGTATTAGTATACAGACAGCGAGAGATACAGAGGGGTGCGTGTGCCTCACGTACGGTATTAGTATACAGACAGCGAGAGATACAGAGGGGTGCGTGCGCCTCACGTACGGTATTAGTATACAGACAGCGAGAGATACAGAGGGGTGCGTGCGTCTCACGTACGGTATTAGTATACAGACAGCGAGAGATACAGAGGGGTGCGTGTGTCTCACGTACGGTATTAGTATACAGACAGCGAGAGATACAGAGGGGTGCGTGCGCCTCACGTACGGTATTAGTATACAGACAGCGAGAGATACAGAGGGGTGCGTGCGTCTCACGTACGGTATTAGTATACAGACAGCGAGAGATACAGAGGGGTGCGTGCGCCTCACGTACGGTATTAGTATACAGACAGTGAGAGATACAGAGGGGTGTGTGCGTCTCACGTACGGTATTAGTATACAGACAGCGAGAGATACAGAGGGGTGCGTGCGTCTCACGTACGGTATTAGTATACAGACAGCGAGAGATACAGAGGGGTGCGTGTGTCTCACGTACGGTATTAGTATACAGACAGCGAGAGATACAGAGGGGTGCGTGCGTCTCACGTACGGTATTAGTATACAGACAGTGAGAGATACAGAGGGGTGCGTGCGTCTCACGTACGGTATTAGTATACAGACAGCGAGAGATACAGAGGGGTGCGTGTGTTGATGTACGGTATTAGTATACAGACAGTGAGAGATACAGAGGGGTGCGTGCGTCTCGCGTACGGTATTAGTATACAGACAGCGAGAGATACAGAGGGGTGCGAGCGTCTCACGTACGGTATTAGTATACAGATAGCGAGAGATACAGAGGGGTGCGTGCGTCTCACGTACGGTATTAGTATACAGACAGCGAGAGATACAGAGGGGTGCGTGTGTCTGATGTACGGTATTAGTATACAGACAGCGAGAGATACAGAGGGGTGCGTGCGTCTGACGTATGGTATTAGTATACAGACAGCGAGAGATACAGAGGGGTGCGTGTGTCTCACGTACGGTATTAGTATACAGACAGCGAGAGATACAGAGGGGTGCGTGCGTCTCACGTACGGTATTAGTATACAGACAGCGGGAGATACAGAGGGGTGCGTGCGTCTGATGTACGGTATTAGTATACAGACAGCGAGAGATACAGAGGGGTGCGTGTGTTGATTTACGGTATTAGTATACAGACAGCGAGAGATACAGAGGGGTGCGTGTGCCTCACGTACGGTATTAGTATACAGACAGCGAGAGATACAGAGGGGTGCGTGTGTCTCACGTACGGTATTAGTATACAGACAGCGAGAGATACAGAGGGGTGCGTGCGCCTCACGTACGGTATTAGTATACAGACAGCGAGAGATACAGAGGGGTGCGTGTGTCTCACGTACGGTATTAGTATACAGACAGCGAGAGATACAGAGGGGTGCGTGCGTCTCACGTACGGTATTAGTATACAGACAGCGAGAGATACAGAGGGGTGCGTGCGTCTGATGTACGGTATTAGTATACAGACAGCGAGAGATACAGAGGGGTGCGTGTGTCTCACGTACGGTATTAGTATACAGACAGCGAGAGATACAGAGGGGTGCGTGCGCCTCACATACGGTATTAGTATACAGACAGTGAGAGATACAGAGGGGTGCGTGCGTCTGATGTACGGTATTAGTATACAGACAGCGAGAGATACAGAGGGGTGCGTGTGTCTCACGTACGGTATTAGTATACAGACAGCGAGAGATACAGAGGGGTGCGTGCGCCTCACGTACGATATTAGTATACAGACAGCGAGAGATACAGAGGGGTGCGTGCGTCTGACGTATGGTATTAGTATACAGACAGCGAGAGATACAGAGGGGTGCGTGTGTCTCACGTTCGGTATTAGTATACAGACAGCGAGAGATACAGATGGGTGCGTGCGCCTCACGTACGGTATTAGTATACAGATAGCGAGAGATACAGAGGGGTGCGTGCGCCTCACGTACGATATTAGTATACAGACAGCGAGAGATACAGAGGGGTGCGTGCGCCTCACGTACGTTATTAGTATACAGACAGCGAGAGATACAGAGGGGTGCGTGTGTCTCACGTACGGTATTAGTATACAGACAGCGAGAGATACAGAGGGGTGCGTGCGTCTCACGTACGGTATTAGTATACAGACAGCGAGAGATACAGAGGGGTGCGTGCGCCTCACGTACGATATTAGTATACAGACAGCGAGAGATACAGAGGGGTGCGTGTGTCTCACGTACGGTATTAGTATACAGACAGCGAGAGATACAGAGGGGTGCGTGTGTCTCACGTACGGTATTAGTATACAGACAGCGAGAGATACAGAGGGGTGCGTGTGTCTCACGTACGGTATTAGTATACAGACAGCGAGAGATACAGAGGGGTGCGTGTGTCTCACGTACGGTATTAGTATACAGACAGCGAGAGATACAGAGGGGTGCGAGCGCCTCACGTACGGTATTAGTATACAGACAGCGAGAGATACAGAGGGGTGCGTGTGTCTCACGTACGGTATTAGTATACAGACAGCGAGAGATACAGAGGGGTGCGTGCGTCTCACGTACGGTATTAGTATACAGACAGCGAGAGATACAGAGGGGTGCGTGCGTCTGACGTATGGTATTAGTATACAGACAGCGAGAGATACAGAGGGGTGCGTGTGTCTCACGTACGGTATTAGTATACAGACAGCGAGAGATACAGAGGGGTGCGTGTGTCTCACGTACGGTATTAGTATACAGACAGTGAGAGATACAGAGGGGTGCGTGTGTCTCACGTACGGTATTAGTATACAGACAGCGAGAGATACAGAGGGGTGCGTGTGTCTCACGTACGGTATTAGTATACAGACAGCGAGAGATACAGAGGGGTGCGTGTGTCTCACGTACGGTATTAGTATACAGACAGCGAGAGATACAGAGGGGTGCGTGCGTCTCACGTACGGTATTAGTATACAGACAGTGAGAGATACAGAGGGGTGCGTGTGTCTCACGTACGGTATTAGTATACAGACAGCGAGAGATACAGAGGGGTGTGTCTCACGTACGGTATTAGTATACAGACAGCGAGAGATACAGAGGGGTGCGTGCGCCTCACGTACGGTATTAGTATACAGACAGCGAGAGATACAGAGGGGTGCGTGCGCCTCACGTACGTTATTAGTATACAGACAGCGAGAGATACAGAGGGGTGCGAGCGCCTCGCGTACGGTATTAGTATACAGACAGCGAGAGATACAGAGGGGTGCGTGCGTCTCACGTACGGTATTAGTATACAGACAGCGAGAGATACAGAGGGGTGCGTGCGCCTCACGTACGGTATTAGTATACAGACAGCGAGAGATACAGAGGGGTGCGTGCGCCTCACGTACGGTATTAGTATACAGACAGCGAGAGATACAGAGGGGTGCGTGCGTCTCACGTACGGTATTAGTATACAGACAGCGAGAGATACAGAGGGGTGCGTGCGTCTCACGTACGGTATTAGTATACAGACAGCGAGAGATACAGAGGGGTGCGTGCGCCTCACGTACGGTATTAGTATACAGACAGCGAGAGATACAGAGGGGTGCGTGCGCCTCACGTACGGTATTAGTATACAGATAGCGAGAGATACAGAGGGGTGCGTGCGCCTCACGTACGGTATTAATATACAGACAGCGAGAGATACAGAGGGGTGCGTGCGCCTCACGTACGGTATTAGTATACAGACAGCGAGAGATACAGAGGGGTGCGTGCGCCTCACGTACGGTATTAGTATACAGACAGCGAGAGATACAGAGGGGTGCGTGCGCCTCACGTACGGTATTAGTATACAGACAGCGAGAGATACAGAGGGGTGCGTGCGTCTCACGTACGGTATTAGTATACAGACAGCGAGAGATACAGAGGGGTGCGAGCGTCTCACGTACGGTATTAGTATACAGACAGCGAGAGATACAGAGGGGTGCGTGTGTCTCACGTACGGTATTAGTATACAGACAGCGGGAGATACAGAGGGGTGCGTGTGTCTCACGTACGGTATTAGTATACAGACAGCGAGAGATACAGAGGGGTGCGTGTGTCTCACGTACGGTATTAGTATACAGACAGCGAGAGATACAGAGGGGTGCGTGCGTCTGATGTACGGTATTAGTATACAGACAGCGAGAGATACAGAGGGGTGCGTGCGTCTCACGTACGGTATTAGTATACAGACAGCGAGAGATACAGAGGGGTGCGTGTGTCTCACGTACGGTATTAGTATACAGACAGCGAGAGATACAGAGGGGTGCGTGCGCCTCACGTACGGTATTAGTATACAGACAGCGAGAGATACAGAGGGGTGCGTGTGTCTCACGTACGGTATTAGTATACAGACAGCGAGAGATACAGAGGGGTGCGTGTGTCTCACGTACGGTATTAGTATACAGACAGCGAGAGATACAGAGGGGTGCGTGCGCCTCACGTACGGTATTAATATACAGACAGCGAGAGATACAGAGGGGTGCGTGCGTCTCACGTACGGTATTAGTATACAGACAGCGAGAGATACAGAGGGGTGCGTGCGCCTCACGTACGGTATTAGTATACAGACAGCGAGAGATACAGAGGGGTGCGTGCGTCTCACGTACGGTATTAGTATACAGACAGCGAGAGATACAGAGGGGTGCGTGCGTCTCACGTACGGTATTAGTATACAGACAGCGAGAGATACAGAGGGGTGCGTGTGTCTCACGTACGGTATTAGTATACAGACAGCGAGAGATACAGAGGGGTGCGTGCGTCTCACGTACGGTATTAGTATACAGACAGCGAGAGATACAGAGGGGTGCGTGCGCCTCACGTACGGTATTAGTATACAGACAGCGAGAGATACAGAGGGGTGCGTGCGCCTCACGTACGGTATTAGTATACAGACAGCGAGAGATACAGAGGGGTGCGTGCGTCTCACGTACGGTATTAATATACAGACAGCGAGAGATACAGAGGGGTGCGTGCGTCTCACGTACGGTATTAGTATACAGACAGCGAGAGATACAGAGGGGTGCGTGCGTCTCACGTACGGTATTAGTATACAGACAGCGAGAGATACAGAGGGGTGCGTGCGTCTCACGTACGGTATTAGTATACAGACAGCGAGAGATACAGAGGGGTGCGTGCGTCTCACGTACGGTATTAGTATACAGACAGCGAGAGATACAGAGGGGTGCGTGTGTCTCACGTACGGTATTAGTATACAGACAGCGAGAGATACAGAGGGGTGCGTGCGTCTCACGTACGGTATTAGTATACAGATAGCGAGAGATACAGAGGGGTGCGTGTGTCTCACGTACGGTATTAGTATACAGACAGCGAGAGATACAGAGGGGTGCGTGTGTCTCACGTACGGTATTAGTATACAGACAGCGAGAGATACAGAGGGGTGCGTGCGTCTCACGTACGGTATTAGTATACAGACAGCGAGAGATACAGAGGGGTGCGTGCGTCTCACGTACGGTATTAGTATACAGACAGCGAGAGATACAGAGGGGTGCGTGCGTCTCACGTACGGTATTAGTATACAGACAGCGAGAGATACAGAGGGGTGCGTGCGCCTCACGTACGATATTAGTATACAGACAGCGAGAGATACAGAGGGGTGCGTGCGTCTCACGTACGGTATTAGTATACAGACAGCGAGAGATACAGAGGGGTGCGTGTGTTGATGTACGGTATTAGTATACAGACAGCGAGAGATACAGAGGGGTGCGTGCGTCTCACGTACGGTATTAGTATACAGACAGCGAGAGATACAGAGGGGTGCGTGTGTCTCACGTACGGTATTAGTATACAGACAGCGAGAGATACAGAGGGGTGCGTGTGCCTCACGTACGGTATTAGTATACAGACAGCGAGAGATACAGAGGGGTGCGTGCGCCTCGCGTACGGTATTAGTATACAGACAGCGAGAGATACAGAGGGGTGCGTGTGTCTCACGTACGGTATTAGTATACAGACAGCGAGAGATACAGAGGGGTGCGTGCGTCTCACGTACGGTATTAGTATACAGACAGCGAGAGATACAGAGGGGTGCGTGTGTCTCACGTACGGTATTAGTATACAGACAGCGAGAGATACAGAGGGGTGCGTGTGTCTCACGTACGGTATTAGTATACAGACAGCGAGAGATACAGAGGGGTGCGTGCGTCTCACGTACGGTATTAGTATACAGACAGCGAGAGATACAGAGGGGTGCGTGTGTCTCACGTACGGTATTAGTATACAGACAGCGAGAGATACAGAGGGGTGCGTGCGCCTCACGTACGGTATTAGTATACAGACAGCGAGAGATACAGAGGGGTGCGTGCGTCTCACGTACGGTATTAGTATACAGACAGCGAGAGATACAGAGGGGTGCGTGCGCCTCACGTACGGTATTAGTATACAGACAGCGAGAGATACAGAGGGGTGCGTGTGTCTCACGTACGGTATTAGTATACAGACAGCGAGAGATACAGAGGGGTGCGTGCGTCTCACGTACGGTATTAGTATACAGACAGCGAGAGATACAGAGGGGTGCGTGCGCCTCACGTACGGTATTAGTATACAGACAGTGAGAGATACAGAGGGGTGCGTGCGTCTCACGTACGGTATTAGTATACAGACAGCGAGAGATACAGAGGGGTGCGTGCGTCTCACGTACGGTATTAGTATACAGACAGCGAGAGATACAGAGGGGTGCGTGTGTCTCACGTACGGTATTAGTATACAGACAGCGAGAGATACAGAGGGGTGCGTGTGTCTCACGTACGGTATTAGTATACAGACAGCGAGAGATACAGAGGGGTGCGTGCGCCTCACGTACGGTATTAGTATACAGACAGCGAGAGATACAGAGGGGTGCGTGTGTCTCACGTACGGTATTAGTATACAGACAGCGAGAGATACAGAGGGGTGCGTGCGCCTCACGTACGGTATTAGTATACAGACAGCGAGAGATACAGAGGGGTGCGTGTGTCTCACGTACGGTATTAGTATACAGACAGCGAGAGATACAGAGGCGTGCGTGCGTCTCACGTACGGTATTAGTATACAGACAGCGAGAGATACAGAGGGGTGCGTGTGTCTCACGTACGGTATTAGTATACAGACAGCGAGAGATACAGAGGGGTGCGTGCGTCTCACGTACGGTATTAGTATACAGACAGCGAGAGATACAGAGGGGTGCGTGTGCCTCACGTACGGTATTAGTATACAGACAGCGAGAGATACAGAGGGGTGCGTGCGCCTCACGTACGGTATTAATATACAGACAGCGAGAGATACAGAGGGGTGCGTGTGTCTCACGTACGGTATTAGTATACAGACAGCGAGAGATACAGAGGGGTGCGTGCGCCTCACGTACGGTATTAGTATACAGACAGCGAGAGATACAGAGGGGTGCGTGCGCCTCACGTACGGTATTAGTATACAGACAGCGAGAGATACAGAGGGGTGCGTGTGTCTCACGTACGGTATTAGTATACAGACAGCGAGAGATACAGAGGGGTGCGTGTGTCTCACGTACGGTATTAGTATACAGACAGCGAGAGATACAGAGGGGTGCGTGTGTCTCACGTACGGTATTAGTATACAGACAGCGAGAGATACAGAGGGGTGCGTGCGTCTCACGTACGGTATTAGTATACAGACAGCGAGAGATACAGAGGGGTGCGTGTGTCTCACGTACGGTATTAGTATACAGACAGTGAGAGATACAGAGGGGTGCGTGCGCCTCACGTACGGTATTAGTATACAGACAGCGAGAGATACAGAGGGGTGCGTGTGTCTCACGTACAGTATTAGTATACAGACAGCGAGAGATACAGAGGGGTGCGTGCGCCTCACGTACGGTATTAGTATACAGACAGTGAGAGATACAGAGGGGTGCGTGTGTCTCACGTACGGTATTAGTATACAGACAGCGAGAGATACAGAGGGGTGCGTGCGCCTCACGTACGGTATTAGTATACAGACAGCGAGAGATACAGAGGGGTGCGTGCGTCTGACGTATGGTATTAGTATACAGACAGCGAGAGATACAGAGGGGTGCGTGTGTCTCACGTACGGTATTAGTATACAGACAGCGAGAGATACAGAGGGGTGTGTGCGTCTCACGTACGGTATTAGTATACAGACAGCGAGAGATACAGAGGGGTGCGTGCGTCTCACGTACGGTATTAGTATACAGACAGCGAGAGATACAGAGGGGTGCGAGCGCCTCACGTACGGTATTAGTATACAGACAGCGAGAGATACAGAGGGGTGCGTGTGTCTCACGTACGGTATTAGTATACAGACAGCGAGAGATACAGAGGGGTGCGTGTGTCTCACGTACGGTATTAGTATACAGACAGCGAGAGATACAGAGGGGTGCGTGTGTCTCACGTACGGTATTAGTATACAGACAGCGAGAGATACAGAGGGGTGCGTGTGTCTGATGTACGGTATTAGTATACAGACAGCGAGAGATACAGAGGGGTGCGAGCGCCTCACGTACGGTATTAGTATACAGACAGCGAGAGATACAGAGGGGTGCGTGTGTCTCACGTACGGTATTAGTATACAGACAGCGAGAGATACAGAGGGGTGCGTGTGTCTCACGTACGGTATTAGTATACAGACAGCGAGAGATACAGAGGGGTGCGTGTGTCTCACGTACGGTATTAGTATACAGACAGCGAGAGATACAGAGGGGTGCGTGTGTCTGATGTACGGTATTAGTATACAGACAGCGAGAGATACAGAGGGGTGCGTGTGTCTCACGTACGGTATTAGTATACAGACAGCGAGAGATACAGAGGGGTGCGTGTGTCTCACGTACGGTATTAGTATACAGACAGCGAGAGATACAGAGGGGTGCGTGTGTCTCACGTACGGTATTAGTATACAGACAGCGAGAGATACAGAGGGGTGCGTGTGTCTCACGTACGGTATTAGTATACAGACAGCGAGAGATACAGAGGGGTGCGTGCGCCTCACGTACGGTATTAGTATACAGACAGCGAGAGATACAGAGGGGTGCGTGCGTCTCACGTACGGTATTAGTATACAGACAGCGAGAGATACAGAGGGGTGCGTGTGTCTCACGTACGGTATTAGTATACAGACAGCGAGAGATACAGAGGGGTGCGTGTGTCTCACGTACGGTATTAGTATACAGACAGCGAGAGATACAGAGGGGTGCGTGCGTCTCACGTACGGTATTAGTATACAGACAGCGAGAGATACAGAGGGGTGCGTGCGTCTCACGTACGGTATTAGTATACAGACAGTGAGAGATACAGAGGGGTGCGTGCGTCTGATGTACGGTATTAGTATACAGACAGCGAGAGATACAGAGGGGTGCGTCCGTCTGATGTACGGTATTAGTATACAGACAGCGAGAGATACAGAGGGGTGCGTGCATCTCACGTACGGTATTAGTATACAGACAGCGAGAGATACAGAGGGGTGTGTGCGTCTCACGTACGGTATTAGTATACAGACAGCGAGAGATACAGAGGGGTGCGTGCGCCTCACGTACGGTATTAGTATACAGACAGCGCGAGATACAGAGGGGTGCGTGCGCCTCACGTATGGTATTAGTATACAGACAGCGAGAGATACAGAGGGGTGCGTGCGTCTCACGTACGGTATTAGTATACAGACAGCGCGAGATACAGAGGGGTGCGTGCGCCTCACGTATGGTATTAGTATACAGACAGCGAGAGATACAGAGGGGTGCGTGTGTCTCACGTACGGTATTAGTATACAGACAGCGAGAGATACAGAGGGGTGCGTGCGCCTCACGTACGGTATTAGTATACAGACAGCGAGAGATACAGAGGGGTGCGTGCGCCTCACGTACGATATTAGTATACAGACAGCGAGAGATACAGAGGGGTGCGTGCGTCTGACGTATGGTATTAGTATACAGACAGCGAGAGATACAGAGGGGTGCGTGTGTCTCACGTTCGGTATTAGTATACAGACAGCGAGAGATACAGATGGGTGCGTGCGCCTCACGTACGGTATTAGTATACAGATAGCGAGAGATACAGAGGGGTGCGTGCGCCTCACGTACGGTATTAGTATACAGACAGCGAGAGATACAGAGGGGTGCGTGCGTCTCACGTACGGTATTAGTATACAGACAGCGAGAGATACAGAGGGGTGCGTGTGTCTCACGTACGGTATTAGTATACAGACAGCGAGAGATACAGAGGGGTGCGAGCGCCTCACGTACGGTATTAGTATACAGACAGCGAGAGATACAGAGGGGTGCGTGCGCCTCACGTACGGTATTAGTATACAGACAGCGAGAGATACAGAGGGGTGCGTGTGTCTCACGTACGATATTAGTATACAGACAGCGAGAGATACAGAGGGGTGCGTGCGTCTCACGTACGGTATTAGTATACAGACAGCGAGAGATACAGAGGGGTGCGTGCGCCTCACGTACGATATTAGTATACAGACAGCGAGAGATACAGAGGGGTGCGTGTGTCTCACGTACGGTATTAGTATACAGACAGCGAGAGATACAGAGGGGTGCGTGCGCCTCACGTACGGTATTAGTATACAGACAGCGAGAGATACAGAGGGGTGCGTGCGCCTCACGTACGGTATTAGTATACAGACAGCGAGAGATACAGAGGGGTGCGTGCGCCTCACGTACGGTATTAGTATACAGACAGCGAGAGATACAGAGGGGTGCGAGCGCCTCACGTACGGTATTAGTATACAGACAGCGAGAGATACAGAGGGGTGCGTGTGTCTCACGTACGGTATTAGTATACAGATAGCGAGAGATACAGAGGGGTGCGTGTGTCTCACGTACGGTATTAGTATACAGACAGCGAGAGATACAGAGGGGTGCGTGTGTCTCACGTACGGTATTAGTATACAGACAGCGAGAGATACAGAGGGGTGCGTGTGTCTCACGTACGGTATTAGTATACAGATAGCGAGAGATACAGAGGGGTGCGTGTGTCTCACGTACGGTATTAGTATACAGACAGCGAGAGATACAGAGGGGTGCGTGCGTCTCACGTACGGTGTTAGTATACAGACAGCGAGAGATACAGAGGGGTGCGTGCGTCTGATGTACGGTATTAGTATACAGATAGCGAGAGATACAGAGGGGTGCGTGCGTCTCACGTACGGTATTAGTATACAGACAGCGAGAGATACAGAGGGGTGCGAGCGTCTCACGTACGGTATTAGTATACAGACAGCGAGAGATACAGAGGGGTGCGTGTGTCTCACGTACGTTATTAGTATACAGACAGCGAGAGATACAGAGGGGTGCGTGTGTCTCACGTACGGTATTAGTATACAGACAGCGAGAGATACAGAGGGGTGCGTGCGTCTCACGTACGGTATTAGTATACAGACAGCGAGAGATACAGAGGGGTGCGTGCGTCTCACGTACGTTATTAGTATACAGACAGCGAGAGATACAGAGGGGTGCGTGTGTCTCACGTACGGTATTAGTATACAGACAGCGAGAGATACAGAGGGGTGCGTGCGCCTCGCGTACGGTATTAGTATACAGACAGCGAGAGATACAGAGGGGTGCGTGCGTCTCACGTACGGTATTAGTATACAGACAGCGAGAGATACAGAGGGGTGCGTGCGTCTCACGTACGGTATTAGTATACAGATAGCGAGAGATACAGAGGGGTGCGTGTGTCTCACGTACGGTATTAGTATACAGACAGCGAGAGATACAGAGGGGTGCGTGTGTCTCACGTACGGTATTAGTATACAGACAGCGAGAGATACAGAGGGGTGCGTGCGTCTCACGTACGGTATTAGTATACAGACAGCGAGAGATACAGAGGGGTGCGAGCGCCTCACGTACGGTATTAGTATACAGACAGCGAGAGATACAGAGGGGTGCGTGCGTCTCACGTACGGTATTAGTATACAGACAGCGAGAGATACAGAGGGGTGCGTGCGTCTCACGTACGGTATTAGTATACAGACAGCGAGAGATACAGAGGGGTGCGTGCGTCTCACGTACGGTATTAGTATACAGACAGCGAGAGATACAGAGGGGTGCGTGCGTCTCACGTACGGTATTAGTATACAGACAGCGAGAGATACAGAGGGGTGCGTGCGTCTCACGTATGGTATTAGTATACAGACAGCGAGAGATACAGAGGGGTGCGTGCGTCTCACGTACGGTATTAGTATACAGACAGCGAGAGATACAGAGGGGTGCGTGCGTCTCACGTACGGTATTAGTATACAGACAGCGAGAGATACAGAGGGGTGCGTGTGTCTCACGTACGGTATTAGTATACAGACAGTGAGAGATACAGAGGGGTGCGTGCGCCTCACGTACGGTATTAGTATACAGACAGCGAGAGATACAGAGGGGTGCGTGCGCCTCACGTACGGTATTAGTATACAGACAGCGAGAGATACAGAGGGGTGTGTGCGCGTCACGTACGGTATTAGTATACAGACAGCGAGAGATACAGAGGGGTGCGTGCGCCTCACGTACGGTATTAGTATACAGACAGCGAGAGATACAGAGGGGTGCGTGCGTCTCACGTACGGTATTAGTATACAGACAGCGAGAGATACAGAGGGGTGCGTGCGCCTCACGTACGGTATTAGTATACAGACAGCGAGAGATACAGAGGGGTGCGTGCGTCTCACGTACGGTATTAGTATACAGACAGCGAGAGATACAGAGGGGTGCGTGTGTCTCACGTACGGTATTAGTATACAGACAGTGAGAGATACAGAGGGGTGCGTGCGTCTCACGTACGGTATTAGTATACAGACAGCGAGAGATATAGAGGGGTGCGTGCGCCTCACGTACGGTATTAATATACAGACAGCGAGAGATACAGAGGGGTGCGTGTGTCTCACGTACGGTATTAGTATACAGACAGCGAGAGATACAGAGGGGTGCGTGCGTCTCACGTACGGTATTAGTATACAGACAGCGAGAGATACAGAGGGGTGCGTGCGCCTCACGTACGGTATTAGTATACAGACAGCGAGAGATATAGAGGGGTGCGTGCGCCTCACGTACGGTATTAATATACAGACAGCGAGAGATACAGAGGGGTGCGTGTGTCTCACGTACGGTATTAGTATACAGACAGCGAGAGATACAGAGGGGTGCGTGCGTCTCACGTACGGTATTAGTATACAGACAGCGAGAGATACAGAGGGGTGCGTGCGCCTCACGTACGGTATTAGTATACAGACAGCGAGAGATACAGAGGGGTGCGTGTGTCTCACGTACGGTATTAGTATACAGACAGCGAGAGATACAGAGGGGTGCGTGCGTCTCACGTACGGTATTAGTATACAGACAGCGAGAGATACAGAGGGGTGCGTGCGCCTCACGTACGGTATTAGTATACAGACAGCGAGAGATACAGAGGGGTGCGTGCGTCTCACGTACGGTATTAGTATACAGACAGCGAGAGATACAGAGGGGTGCGTGCGTCTCACGTACGGTATTAGTATACAGACAGCGAGAGATACAGAGGGGTGCGTGCGCCTCACGTACGGTATTAGTATACAGACAGCGAGAGATACAGAGGGGTGCGTGTGTCACGTACGGTATTAGTATACAGACAGCGAGAGATACAGAGGGGTGCGTGCGTCTCACGTACGGTATTAGTATACAGACAGCGAGAGATACAGAGGGGTGCGTGCGTCTCACGTACGGTATTAGTATACAGACAGCGAGAGATACAGAGGGGTGCGTGCGCCTCACGTACGGTATTAGTATACAGACAGCGAGAGATACAGAGGGGTGCGAGCGCCTCACGTACGGTATTAGTATACAGACAGCGGGAGATACAGAGGGGTGCGTGCGTCTCACGTACGGTATTAGTATACAGACAGCGAGAGATACAGAGGGGTGCGTGCGCCTCACGTACGGTATTAATATACAGACAGCGAGAGATACAGAGGGGTGCGTGTGTCACGTACGGTATTAGTATACAGACAGCGAGAGATACAGAGGGGTGCGTGCGTCTCACGTACGGTATTAGTATACAGACAGCGAGAGATACAGAGGGGTGCGTGCGCCTCACGTACGGTATTAATATACAGACAGCGAGAGATACAGAGGGGTGCGTGTGTCACGTACGGTATTAGTATACAGACAGCGAGAGATACAGAGGGCTGCGTGTGTCTCACGTACAGTATTAGTATACAGACAGCGAGAGATACAGAGGGGTGCGTGCGCCTCACGTACGGTATTAGTATACAGACAGCGGGAGATACAGAGGGCTGCGTGTGTCTCACGTACAGTATTAGTATACAGACAGCGAGAGATACAGAGGGGTGCGTGTGTCTCACGTACGGTATTAGTATACAGACAGCGAGAGATACAGAGGGGTGCGTGTGTCTCACGTACGGTATTAGTATACAGACAGCGAGAGATACAGAGGGGTGCGTGCGCCTCACGTACGGTATTAGTATACAGACAGCGAGAGATACAGAGGGGTGCGTGCGCCTCACGTACGGTATTAGTATACAGACAGCGAGAGATACAGAGGGGTGCGTGCGTCTCACGTACGGTATTAGTATACAGACAGCGAGAGATACAGAGGGGTGCGTGTGTCTCACGTACGGTATTAGTATACAGACAGCGAGAGATACAGAGGGGTGCGTGCGTCTCACGTACGGTATTAGTATACAGACAGCGAGAGATACAGAGGGGTGCGTGCGTCTCACGTACGGTATTAGTATACAGACAGCGAGAGATACAGAGGGGTGCGTGCGCCTCACGTACGGTATTAGTATACAGACAGCGAGAGATACAGAGGGGTGTGTGCGTCTCACGTACGGTATTAGTATACAGACAGCGAGAGATACAGAGGGGTGCGTGCGTCTCACGTACGGTATTAGTATACAGACAGCGAGAGATACAGAGGGGTGCGTGCGCCTCACGTACGGTATTAGTATACAGACAGCGAGAGATACAGAGGGCTGCGTGTGTCTCACGTACGGTATTAGTATACAGACAGCGAGAGATACAGAGGGGTGCGTGCGTCTCACGTACGGTATTAGTATACAGACAGCGAGAGATACAGAGGGGTGCGTGCGTCTCACGTACGGTATTAGTATACAGACAGCGAGAGATACAGAGGGGTGCGTGTGTCTCACGTACGGTATTAGTATACAGACAGCGAGAGATACAGAGGGGTGCGTGCGTCTCACGTACGGTATTAGTATACAGACAGCGAGAGATACAGAGGGGTGCGTGCGTCTCACGTACGGTATTAGTATACAGACAGCGAGAGATACAGAGGGGTGCGTGCGCCTCACGTACGGTATTAGTATACAGACAGCGAGAGATACAGAGGGGTGCGTGCGTCTCACGTACGGTATTAGTATACAGACAGCGAGAGATACAGAGGGGTGCGTGTGTCTCACGTACGGTATTAGTATACAGACAGCGAGAGATACAGAGGGGTGCGTGTGCCTCACATACGGTATTAGTATACAGACAGCGAGAGATACAGAGGGGTGCGTGCGTCTCACGTACGGTATTAGTATACAGACAGCGAGAGATACAGAGGGGTGCGTGTGTCTCACGTACGGTATTAGTATACAGACAGCGAGAGATACAGAGGGGTGCGTGCGCCTCACGTACGGTATTAGTATACAGACAGCGAGAGATACAGAGGGGTGCGTGCGTCTCACGTACGGTATTAGTATACAGACAGCGAGAGATACAGAGGGGTGCGTGTGTTGATGTACGGTATTAGTATACAGACAGCGAGAGATACAGAGGGGTGCGTGTGTCTCACGTACGGTATTAGTATACAGACAGCGAGAGATACAGAGGGGTGCGTGTGTCTCACGTACGGTATTAGTATACAGACAGCGAGAGATACAGAGGGGTGCGTGTGTCTCACGTACGGTATTAGTATACAGACAGCGAGAGATACAGAGGGGTGCGTGCGTCTCACGTACGGTATTAGTATACAGACAGCGAGAGATACAGAGGGGTGCGTGTGTTGATGTACGGTATTAGTATACAGACAGCGAGAGATACAGAGGGGTGCGTGCGCCTCACGTACGGTATTAGTATACAGACAGCGAGAGATACAGAGGGGTGCGTGCGTCTCACGTACGGTATTAGTATACAGACAGCGAGAGATACAGAGGGGTGCGTGCGTCTCACGTACGGTATTAGTATACAGACAGCGAGAGATACAGAGGGGTGCGTGTGTCTCACGTACGGTATTAGTATACAGACAGCGAGAGATACAGAGGGGTGCGTGCGTCTCACGTACGGTATTAGTATACAGACAGCGAGAGATACAGAGGGGTGCGTGCGCCTCACGTACGGTATTAGTATACAGACAGCGAGAGATACAGAGGGGTGCGTGCGTCTCACGTACGGTATTAGTATACAGACAGCGAGAGATACAGAGGGGTGCGTGCGTCTCACGTACGGTATTAGTATACAGACAGCGAGAGATACAGAGGGGTGCGTGCGCCTCACGTACGGTATTAGTATACAGACAGCGAGAGATACAGAGGGGTGTGTGCGTCTCACGTACGGTATTAGTATACAGACAGCGAGAGATACAGAGGGGTGCGTGTGTCTCACGTACGGTATTAGTATACAGACAGCGAGAGATACAGAGGGGTGCGTGTGTCTCACGTACGGTATTAGTATACAGACAGCGAGAGATACAGAGGGGTGTGTGCGTCTCACGTACGGTATTAGTATACAGACAGCGAGAGATACAGAGGGGTGCGTGCGCCTCACGTACGGTATTAGTATACAGATAGCGAGAGATACAGAGGGGTGCGTGCGCCTCACGTACGATATTAGTATACATTCGTTGTAATCCAGGGGGAGCATGGAGGGAAATAGAACAAAAGAACAATCTAAGTGTAGACAATTTTTGATATGTAAAATTTAAACTAAATGTCTTGTCTTGGCTCGTATGTTGTGCCTACTTACAAGATGTAAGTTGTTTTCAAGCGGTTTAGACACACCATGGTCTCTGCTAGGTTAGATATTCTCCACTCTGTGAAGCGGTCTCCAACTGTCAGCTCAGCAGCCAAGTGTATGTGAAGAAAAAGATACCATAGTGCAGACCAATACAATGGTAAAAACTAAACTTTATAATATAAAATGAACACTTACAATAAAAACGATTAATATGTGCATTGTTCACAATCTTATGTGATCAGGGGGAGAAGAGTTAGTTAGCTTCAGGCTCACCCGCCTCTTCCGATGGAATCCAATACGATCAGCCTCTCTCTGCGGTGCTGTGTCTCTGATGGTGGGCTGTGTGATCCAGGCTGTATCTTCCCGTGGGCTGTAGTACTCTCCTTCAGCTGCTGCACATCAGTGCTGCGCTTGGAGCTGCCCTTCGGGTGAATGATCTCGCCTCTCTCGCCGCCGGTACGTCACTTCCGCTTTGTTCCGTCACGTCACTTTCGGGCGCGGCTGGTTGGATTTCTAAATGGTGATCTCGCCTCTCTCCTCTCCCCTCTCAGGACGGCTCCCACTCTACGCGTTTCGCCAGAAAAGGGTGTGTGGCTTCCTCAGGAGTGTACCGCCCCTTACGCTCGGGTATCTTTTATATCCTCCTCAATTAGTATTTGATTGTAAACACTTGTACAAATCACTTAAAACACTTGGTCCCTACCAGCTGGGTTTGAGCAGGGGGTTTGAACCTTTTAAATTATCACTTGCACGTTATTTAAGCACGTTTTTATTACTGTTAAATCAATAGATTTGCAATAACCACTCACTGTATAGATTTTAGTGAAACACTAATAGAGTTAGCGCCGTTTTTCACCTTCACTCAGCACGGTATTAGTATACAGACAGCGAGAGATACAGAGGGGTGCGTGCGTCTCACGTACGGTATTAGTATACAGACAGCGAGAGATACAGAGGGGTGCGTGCGCCTCACGTACGGTATTAGTATACAGACAGCGAGAGATACAGAGGGGTGCGTGCGCCTCACGTACGGTATTAGTATACAGACAGCGAGAGATACAGAGGGGTGCGTGCGTCTGATGTACGGTATTAGTATACAGACAGCGAGAGATACAGAGGGGTGCGTGCGCCTCACGTACGGTATTAGTATACAGACAGCGAGAGATACAGAGGGGTGCGTGTGTTGATGTACGGTATTAGTATACAGACAGCGAGAGATAGAGTGGTGCGATCTGCCGATACTGCAGTACCGAGAAGGGGGCCGGCAATTTTTGCGCATGCGCAGAATGGGTTTTTTTGCCGATGTTGCGCATGCATAGAACGGCGCATTGCCGGTCTGCGCATGCACACATAACGAAAATCGTTGGCGATTTTCCCATTGCGACGGGTCTTTAGAACGGAACCCGCCGCATGACTGGGGCCCTGCTGTATTGTAATAGAAGCTGCGGCCATTGAACCTCCAGACCTTTTCTTGTGTGCAAGTTTTATTTCCGAGTTTGTTCAAGGAGAGGTGGGAGCTAACATGGAAGAATCTGGGGTAAAGCTGTGGAGCTCAAAACATGAACTATATAAAGCAACATGACACAGTTCTCAACCTTCTTTGAGCCCAGACAGACCTGGGGGACTTCTAATATCGCAGGTCTCTCCTGCTCATCAGACCACGTGCAACCCTGGTTGTTCACACACCACACTTGCCTCCTTGTAACAGACTCACACTTCACATTCACCCCCCTTGTGTAACGCGTAGCTCACCACAAAACGAAGCATGACCGCGGTGCTGAGGTAGGGAATTAAGTAACGCCGACCCACAGCCACGCGGGCGCGCCTAGGATGTAGATTGGTCGTGCAAGCCAGGTCAGGGTTATAGATGTGAGAGTAGTTGAGGGTACTTGTCGAATCAGGATAGAAGAGTAGCGGATCGTCGGGGTGCGTAGCCAGGTTCAGGATAGGAGAGTTGCGGATCGTCGGGGTACGTAGCCAGGTTCAGGATAGGAGAGTTGCGGATCGTCGGGGTATATAGCCAAGTTCAGGATAGAGTAGCGGATGGTCGGGGTGCGTAGCCAAGTTCAGGATAGAGTAGCGGATAGTCGGGGTACGTAGCCAGGTTCAGGATAGGAGAGTTGCGGATCGTCGGGGTACGTAGCCAGGTTCAGGATAGGAGAGTTGCGGATCGTCGGGGTACATAGCCAAGTTCAGGATAGAGTAGCGGATGGTCGGGGTACGTAGCCAGGTTCAGGATAGGAGAGTATCGGATAGTGGGGTTGCGTAGCCAGGTTCAGGATTGGAGAGTATCGGATAGTCGGGGTACGTAGCCAGGTTCAGGATAGGAGAGTATCGGATAGTCGGGGTGCGTAGCCAGGTTCAGGATAGGAGACTATCGGATAGTCGGGGTGCGTAGCCAGGTCAGGATTGTAGAGTATCGGATCGTCGGGGTACGTAGCCAGGTTCAGGATAGGAGAGTTGTGGATAGTCGGGGTGCGTAGCCAGGTTCAGGATAGGAGAGTAGCGGATCGTCGGGGTGCGTAGCCAAGTTCAGGATAGGAGAGTATCGGATAGTCGGGGTACGTAGCCAGGTTCAGGATAGGAGAGTAGCGGATCGTCGGGGTGCGTAGCCAAGTTCAGGATAGGAGAGTATCGGATAGTCGGGGTACGTAGCCAGGTTCAGGATAGGAGAGTATCGGATAGTCGGGGTACGTAGCCAGGTTCAGGATAGGAGAGTATCGGATAGTCGGGGTGCGTAGCCAAGTTCAGGATAGGAGAGTATCGGATAGTCGGGGTACGTAGCCAGGTTCAGGATAGGAGAGTAGCGGATCGTCGGGGTGCGTAGCCAAGTTCAGGATAGGAGAGTATCGGATAGTCGGGGTACGTAGCCAGGTTCAGGATAGGAGAGTATCGGATAGTCGGGGTACGTAGCCAGGTTCAGGAGTGGAGAGTATCGGATCGTCGGGGTGCGTAGCCAAGTTCAGGATAGGAGAGTATCGGATAGTCGGGGTACGTAGCCAGGTTCAGGATAGGAGAGTATCGGATAGTCGGGGTGCGTAGCCAGGTTCAGGATAGGAGAGTATCGGATCGTCGGGGTACGTAGCCAGGTTCAGGATAGGAGAGTAGCGGATAGTCGGGGTGCGTAGCCAGGTTCAGGATAGGAGAGTAGCGGATCGTCGGGGTGTGTAGCCAAGTTCGGTATTGGAGAGTAGCGGATCATCGGGGTACGTAGCCAGGTTCAGGATAGGAGAGTAGCGGATAGTCGGGGTACGTAGCCAGGTTCAGGATAGGAGAGTATCGGATAGTCGGGGTACGTAGCCAGGTTCAGGATAGGAGAGTAGCGGATCGTCGGGGTGCGTAGCCAAGTTCAGGATAGGAGAGTAGCGGATAGTCGGGGTGCGTAGCCAGGTTCAGGATAGGAGAGTAGCGGATAGTCGGGGTACGTAGCCAGGTTCAGGATAGGAGAGTATTGGATAGTCGGGGTACGTAGCCAGGTTCAGGATAGGAGAGTAGCGGATCGTCGGGGTGCGTAGCCAGGTTCAGGATTGGAGAGTAGCGGATAGTCGGGGTGCGTAGCCAGGTTCAGGATAGGAGAGTATCGGATAGTCAGGGTACGTAGCCAGGTTCAGGATAGGAGAGTAGCGGATCGTCTGGGTGCGTAGCCAGGTTCAGGAGTGGAGAGTAGCGGATCGTCTGGGTGCGTAGCCAGGTTCAGGAGTGGAGAGTATCGGATAGTCGGGGTACGTAGCAAGGTTCAGGATAGGAGAGTATCGGATAGTCGGGGTGCGTAGCCAGGTTCAGGATAGGAGAGTAGCGGATCGTCGGGGTACGTAGCCAGGTTCAGGATAGGAGAGTAGCGGATCGTCGGGGTGCGTAGCCAGGTTCAGGATTGGAGAGTAGCGGATAGTCGGGGTACGTAGCAAGGTTCAGGATAGGAGAGTAGCGGATCGTCGGGGTACGTAGCCAGGTTCAGGATAGGAGAGTAGCGGATCGTCGGGGTGCGTAGCCAGGTTCAGGATTGGAGAGTAGCGGATAGTCGGGGTACGTAGCAAGGTTCAGGATAGGAGAGTATCGGATAGTCGGGGTGCGTAGCCAGGTTCAGGATAGGAGAGTAGCGGATCATCGGGGTACGTAGCCAGGTTCAGGATTGGAGAGTAGCGGATAGTCGGGGTGCGTAGCCAGGTTCAGGATAGGAGAGTAGCGGATCGTCTGGGTGTGTAGCCAAGTTCGGTATTGGAGAGTAGCGGATCATCGGGGTACGTAGCCAGGTTTAGGATAGGAGAGTATCGGATTGTTGGAGTACTTAGCCAAGGTCAGGACTGGAGAATGGTCGTTCGTAGCCGGATCAGGAGAGGAGAGATGCGGAGTCCGAGGTGAGTAGCAGGGTCAGACAACGGCAGGAAAAACAGGCAAGGCAAGTGTGCAGTGAAAAAAACCTTATAACAGCGCTCTAAAGGAGATTAAGTGATTAACATATAAATGGAAATATATATATATATAGTGACTTGAAATGTGACAGTGAAAGTGAAAAACATATAATAAATAAAGTGCAAATAAGTGAAATAAGGAAATGCTGCTTAAAACCCTTGGAAGGATGGTCCACAGGAATCCCTCTTGCTGGAGCATGTGGGAGTTGAAGGGGAGCGCAACTCAATCAGTGGTAATATGTAAGTGAAAAAGACACAATATAGTGCAACAAAGTCTCTAAAGGAGTATCTCCAATTTTGTAGACTTCTATAAATTCAGAACTCACATTTTCTCTGAAAAAATCACACATGTTACTCAGGTGGGTAGTGGTTGTGGGATGTGGTATATAGATCCAACCTCTCTCCGTGTTCTTGGGGATAGAATCACTTGCTGTGACTGGATGTCACTCAGGATGATGTATACACAGCCATATGTAAATGGGAAAACGAAAAGCCAAACACCGTGTGTACCAGTAAAAATATAACAATTTAATCTGTAAAACCATAAGGGTGTACGCTTACATCAATAAAATCATATATTGGGCACATAGGAAAAGCGAACACTGCTTCCAGACTCTCACCCCCTCCTCACGGATCTTCCGTCGCGTCACTTCCGGTATCGCGGCGCTTGCAAACTTCGCGGAATCTAGGGGATCCCAGGTGCAGGCAGGTACAGGTGAGTAGCGTCAGCAGGGCGCTCTTGACTACGTGTTTCGCTGTTGTCGCTGCGTCAGCAGTACATCAGGCGTCACACAAGACTATGCTCAGCAATGAGAGTCTGGAGCAAGAGGGTATATATATAAAGGGAGATCCTCCAATGAAGAGGCAGGTCGGAACCAGGAAACCGAATCCCATTGGCTGCTGGTGCACACAGGTGTGCCCTATGATGCAGCCTGATCAGAAAGGGAGGCGGGACTGAGCGCGAGCCGAACCGCACGTGTCACGGAGGTCAGGGGGCAGAGTCCGGTGCGCAAGACACTCGCATGCCGGTCCTGTCCATCACCGTGGTGGGGGCGGAGACCGGGGTGTGTTTCAGAGGGGAGGCTGGACGAGCGCAGCCGGCGAGTGCCAGAGCAGGGGGCGGAGCCAGAACCCGTAGGCGGACAGAAAGACCGCGCAAGATCCGCGCGCGAAGCGGGGCCATGAGACTGCGCTTCCTGAGTGTCCGTCACAGCAGCAGGTTTGAGGTGAGGAGACGGTCTCCAGCCGCCAGGATGGCAAATCCTCACACCTTGTCACAAAGCATTCACCTTTTTTTTTTCAAACCGCACCCCCACCCGCTTCTCGCATTGCGCACTCATCACTTTTCTCTATTACACACTACACATTCACAGCGGGGAGGCAGCAGCCCCCTTCTCCTCTCCTCTGTACTAGGCTAAGAGAGGAGAGCGAGTACAGGCGGATCACAGCCTCTCTCTGTATGGGACTGAGAGAGGAGAGCGAGTACAGGCGGATCACAGCCTCTCTCTGTATGGGACTGAGAGATGAGAGCGAGTACAGGCGGATCACAGCCTCTCTCTCTGTGCCGGGCTGAGAGATGAGAGCGAGTACAGGCGGATCACAGCCTCTCTGTCTATAGACAGTTCGGAATGTGCCCTCCCTCTCTCCCACCTCCCCATTCTCTTCCCCCTCTTTTTTTCTCGTCTCTCTCCCTACCCTCTCTCTTTCTCTCTTCCCTCTCTCATTCTCTCTTCCCATCCGCCCTCTCTTTCCATCCGCCTTCTCTTCCCATCCGCCCTCTCTTCCCTCCCTCCCTCCCTCTCTTCCTTCCCTCCCTCTCTTCCCTCCCTTCCTTCCTTCGCTCCCTCTCTTCCTTCCTTCCCTCCTCTCCCTCTCTTCCTTCCTTCCCTCCTTCTCTTCCTTCCCTCCCTCCCTCTCTTCCCTCCCTCTTCCCTCCCTCTCTTGCTCTCTCCCCCCCCTCCCCTCCCCCCCCCCATCTCTCTTCTCCCTCGCTCCTCCAGCTTCATGCTCCTATGCCATGAAAGAAGTCCCTGCCATTGGTAGAAAGCTGAAGGCAGGCAGGAGCTGGTTTTGTAGAAATAGGTTAAGCATTTGCCTGAGGGGTATAAAAACAGGAAAGTAAATGAGAAAAAGAAAAACTTCCTGTTTGTCTTGTGTTGAGGAAGAGCACATCCAAGTTGGTAAGGGAATCAAAATAATACATTAACCCTTCACTGGAGCTAAAGACACATTACAATTAAGCATAGACCCTGTCCGCAGACGAGCAGTGTATACGACGGGGTATTCTGTCCATGTTTAGTCTGTGTACTGTATGCAGCACTTTGGGACTGTCCTTTGTTTTTTTTTTTTTTTTTTAATATATATATATATATATATATATATATATATATATATATACTAGAGCAGTTCTTTTCAAGTACCGATCTTGAGGCTGGGATGCCACTCCGTGTATCCACTACCTTTTCAGTGAAACACTTTTCCTATATATTCTAATGTTTTCCTGCTTTTTTTTTTTTTTCCTCTCCTCTCTCTCATGTCCATGACGTGGAAGCGACTGCGAGGAGGCGTGGCACATTTTGGCGCAGTGTGCTACAGAGTTGTCCTCTCCAAAGCATTTTTTTGTGCTCTGCTTGTGAGTGATATGTGTATGATATCATAGGCATTACTGAAACATGGTGGGATGAGGGAGCAGTATGACATCATAGGCATTACTGAAACATGGTGGGATGAGGGAGCAGTATGATATCATAGGCATTACTGAAACATGGTGGGATGAGGGAGCAGTATGACATCATAGGCATTACTGAAACATGGTGGGATGAGGGAGCAGTATGACATCATAGGCATTACTGAAACATGGTGGGATGAGGGAGCAGTATGACATCATAGGCATTACTGAAACATGGTGGGATGAGGGAGCAGTATGACATCATAGGCATTACTGAAACATGGTGGGATGAGGGAGCAGTATGATATCATAGGCATTACTGAAACATGGTGGGATGAGGGAGCAGTATGATATCATAGGCATTACTGAAACATGGTGGGATGAGGGAGCAGTATGATATCATAGGCATTACTGAAACATGGTGGGATGAGGGAGCAGTATGACATCATAGGCATTACTGAAACATGGTGGGATGAGGGAGCAGTATGACATCATAGGCATTACTGAAACATGGTGGGATGAGGGAGCAGTATGACATCATAGGCATTACTGAAACATGGTGGGATGAGGGAGCAGTATGACATCATAGGCATTACTGAAACATGGTGGGATGAGGGAGCAGTATGATATCATAGGCATTACTGAAACATGGTGGGATGAGGGAGCAGTATGACATCATAGGCATTACTGAAACATGGTGGGATGAGGGAGCAGTATGACATCATAGGCATTACTGAAACATGGTGGGATGAGGGAGCAGTATGACATCATAGGCATTACTGAAACATGGTGGGATGAGGGAGCAGTATGACATCATAGGCATTACTGAAACATGGTGGGATGAGGGAGCAGTATGACATCATAGGCATTACTGAAACATGGTGGGATGAGGGAGCAGTATGATATCATAGGCATTACTGAAACATGGTGGGATGAGGGAGCAGTATGATATCATAGGCATTACTGAAACATGGTGGGATGAGGGAGCAGTATGACATCATAGGCATTACTGAAACATGGTGGGATGAGGGAGCAGTATGACATCATAGGCATTAGTGAAACTTGGTGGGATGAGGGAGCAGTATGATATCATAGGCATTACTGAAACGGTGGGATGAGGGAGCAGTATGATATCATAGGCATTACTGAAACATGGTGGGATGAGGGAGCAGTATGATATCATAGGCATTACTGAAACATGGTGGGATGAAACTCATGACTGGACAGTTAATTTAGAGGGTTATTCCCTTTTTCGGAAGGATCGAGCAAATAGAAGGGGAGGTGGAGTATGTTTATATGTTAAACCGGATTAAAACCTATTATAAAGGACGATGTTTATGAAGGGAATGATGAAAATATAGAGACTTTGTGGATAGAAATTAGCAGTGGAGGTAAAAGTATAAAGAAAATGTTTGTGGGGATATGCTATAAACCAGGGTGAGCAAACTTTTTATGCCGAGCCCCCCTTTTTATCCATGAAATTTCTCGGGCCCCCCCTGCCTGATGTAATCAAAATCACATGAAAAAAAACCCTTTATTAAACGGTATACAATGTAAATACAAATATGTCTAAGGCCGCGCATATAGTGCCCGCGACGTCACCCGTCGCCGCTAGCGAAAGTTGTATTTCGCTTTGCGGCGGCGGCGTGGGCGACCAGGCCATTGATTGGTTCAGGGGCTGTCACATGAGGCGACAGCCCCTAAAAAATCAAATATAGCCGGCTTCAAAAAATCGCGTCGCCACGTCACGCTTACTATAAGCGCACGCGGCGGCGGCAATGCATTTGTTTTCAGGCGACGTTGCGTCGCCGGCACTATAAGCGCAGCCTAAATACTTACATACTTCAACAGCTCGCTCTTGCAAAATTAGGCTGCGTCCACACTGCCGCTGAGAGCGGTGACATCACCAACTCTCCAAGCATGAGCACAGGGTGTCCTGCATCATTTTGCAAGCACGAGCGGGGAAGTGTTTACACTTTATTTTATTATTATTTCTGTACATTCATAGTACGATTGATATAGTGGCAGCCGACCCTCTCACTTGCAGAGGATCGCAGCGAAGCAGGTTGCCAGCGGAGGAGAGCAGGAACACAGCGCTATTGTAGGGCAGACACCGGAGGGAGGGGCGTTTGACATCACAGTGCTGGGGCGTGCTCCTCCCCCTTACCTCCAAATCACGTGGCCCCACCTGCACTATTCTGTTTGGCTGCCCGCGCACATCTTTTTCGCCTGCGCAACCAGGTTTTGCTGCACGCGTCCCGCCTAAATAATCTTGCGCCTGGGGCGGCCCCCCCTCAGTTTGTGCGACGCTGCATTCAATCACAACACCCACACACACAATCACAACACACACAACCAACACACACTCAATCACGACACACACACACACACACACACACACACACACACACACACACACACACACACACACACACACACACACTGCAGTCCATATATATACACACACACACATATATACACACACACATATATACACACACACACACACACACACCTACCTGGTGGGTGGAAGGAGTAACTAAACCTGCTCCGGTCCCCCCATGTGCTGCTGAAAACGGGCGGGTAACAGACAGGAGGAGGAGGGCTTGTCTGTGTGGAGGGAAGGCCCCACAGCAAGGCCCCGCCCCTCTGCAAGGCCCCGCCCCGCAGCAAGGCCCCGCCCCCTCTGCAGGCAGACACAGCAGGGAACTGGAAGCAGCCTCAGCACGGAGCTTCTGGCCGCCCGTGCACAGCTCTGCCCGCCCCCAGGTTTCCCCGCACGCAGCCTGCGACCCCCCCTACATAATCTTGCGCCCCCCAGTTTGCGCACCGCTGCATAAACCACCAAAATATCTGTGAGATTGAGGAAGCTAAAATACTTTTGCACATGGAAAAGGCATCAAAACTGGGTCATGTTTGCATAATGGGGGATATTAATTATCCAGACATAGACTGGGGCAATGAGATTAGCGTTACAACAAAAGGAAACAGGGTTTTGGGGGTGCTTAAAGACAATTATATGACCCAAATTATTGAGGAACCAACCAGGAGAGGGGCAGTTCTGGATTTGGTCATATCAAACAATGTAGAAGTAATAACAAATATTCAAGTCCTGGAACATTTGGGTAACAGTGATCATAACATGGTCTCGTTTGAAATAAATGAACAAAAAAACAGATTACTTGGGTTCAACAAAGACCTTCAACTTTGGAAAGGCAGATTTTAATAAACTGAGGTCTAATCTACAAGTAATACAATGGGATGATGTTTTTGCAGGGAAAAATGTAGAAGATAAATGGGCAGTCTTTAAAGTATTGTTAGAAAAGCACACTTATCAGTGTATACCCTTGGGTAATAAGTATAAAAGAAATAAGTCAAAACCAATGTGGCTTAATAAACAGGTAGGGGAGGAAATGGACAAGAAGAGGCACACGTTTAGATTCTTTAAGTCAGAAGGGACAGAGACATCGTATCAGAATTTTAAGGAGTGTAACAAACATTGCAAAAGGGCAATCAAATTAGCAAAAATGGATAATGAAAAAAGGATTGCAATAGAAAGTAAGGTCAACCCTAAAAAGTTCTTTAAGTACCTTAATAACAAAAAAATGAGAAAAGAAAATATTGGACCCTTTCAGTGTGAGATGGGTAGGCAGATTATTGGAGATAAGGAAAAAGCAGAGGTATTAAACAAATTCTTTGCCTCTGTGTTTACCAGGATAGAATCAATTTCAATAGTAGTGCCGCAGGAGGAAGCCACAACCTCCATATTAATGAACAATTGGTTAACTGTGGAAGACGTTCAGTAGCGGCTTGAAAAAAATAAAGTAAATAAGGCACCTGGCCCCGATGGCATACATCCAAGAGTTCTCAAGGATTTAAGCTCAGTGATAGCCAAACCATTACATTTAATATTCAAGGACTCCATTTCCACGGGCTCAGTACCACAAGATTGGCGTAAAGTATATGTGGGTGGTGCCTATATTTAAAAAGGGAGCTAGATCACAACCGGGAAATTACAGACCTGTAAGCCTGACTTCAATAGTGGGGAAACTACTTGAAAGTTTTTAATACGGGATAATATTCAGGAATACCTAATGGAAAACAAAATTATTAGTAATAGTCGGCATGGATTTATGAAGGATAGATCTTGCCAAACTAACCTTATTTGTTTCTTTGAGGAGGTAATTAGGAATCTAGAGCAGGGTAATGCAGTAGATGTGGTCTACTTAGATTTTGCAAAGGCTTGATGTGGTTCCACACGAGGTTGTGTACAAAATAAAGAAAATTGAACTCGGTAATAATATATGCACCTGGATTGAAAACTGGTGAAGGACAGACAACAGCCAAAGGAAACCGTCTGCCCACTCTAGGACAACCCCCACAGCTGTCCAGCTTGATGAAGAGATGTATGGAGCAGGAAAATAGCCTTATAGAGAAGTGGGGTAAGAGCTGCTTGCAGACCCGCCTCCCATGTGGGGCCAGCGGCTGCAGATGCAGCAGCCCACGGATAGAGCTCTCGTAACTCACAATGGTCCGTCCCCTCTGCTGCTCCCGGCTGTGTGTTCCCTTGGAGGGATGAGTGACACACTTCCTGCGCGACTGCGATCGAAATTGTAGACAAGAGATAAGATGATCGATATCAGCGCTGCTCCGATAGATTCAGACTCACCAGGTAGGGTAAAAATAATTTATTAAGACTCATAAAACGGATACTAGGGAACATAACAAAAAGGCCTCCTCCCACGCGTTTCAGACGAGTTCGCCCTTTCTCAAGGAGTATAACAAGACATGAAGGGAGGGTGTTATTTATAACTCCCTTCTAATGGTTGACTAATGTGTTGCACCTGATTAAGAGACATTTATGCAAATTTCAACACACTGGGCTCATACCAAGTAATCACATAAGATATAATTAATAAAAGAAGGGTTAATATATGAATCGTAGTACGTTCTCATAATACATTAGTCTATACTGGCATGATGCCTTACAGAATGACATTGTATATATGTATGTGATATGTCTAATAACCACAGATTGAATACATACAGTAGATGAAAAAATAGAAAATAAAAAGCATTTGATACATACAAAAAAAACGTATGCAACATCATAATCAATTTATGGAATGCAGATGATCTTTCTGACCATTTAAATAGCTGCAAGTTAATATTCTTTTATAGTTCGTATAATTCGTCACTTTTATACAGATATAATACATAATGATATAACAGCATAACAGCAAATATAATAAATCAATGATTAAATAATGTAATATAATATTGTGATTTAAAATAACAGAATGAAAAGAGGAAAAAGATGAACTATTCATCCCAAGGGCAGTACAAAGGACTCTGGGGCCATCCCTTAAGGTTGGAGGAAAGGACATTTCACCAGCAATAAAGGAAAGGGTTCTTTACAGTAAGGGCAGTTAAAATGTGGAATTCAATACCCATGGAGACTGTGATGGTACATACAATAGATTTGATAAATGCTGCGGTGTGCTGTATCTTTGTCATCAGGATACCCCTGGTCACCATATGTCTACATTTCATTTTTTGGACGAGCATCTGCCTCCATTAGGAAAACCGTGAGTGCAAACTACCACGCAATTGACTATATATATATATATATATATGATGTCTTCATCACGCTATAGTATCTTGCGTCCCATATTAAGGCAGGAAACTCTGTACTTCTTTATACAGGGTTTATTTACAGAGGTTAAATAAGCACTATAACAGGCCCACCATCCCTTTTAAAGGCAAAACAAATCATAAAATAAACATCTACTCTTTCATAGGAGACTGACTAAACAACAGCACCAGCCCTTTCTAACTGGGTGGCTAGCTAAGCTTGTTACCGCCCCAAAACATGTGCTATTATATATAAAGGATATAAACAGTCTCTAGGCACAGCAATAAAAGGTTTAGCTCTTATCTGTTTCTGCTCGGCCTCATGAGAGTTCAGAGAATCCCTCTGTCCAATATCCTGGACAGGACATCCCTGCTTCAGCGCAGTCTTGCATCCTTCATTCTGCTGGGGACCCCGTCCCACGAGAGTTCAGAGAATCCCTCTTCTCTGTTGTTCAAATGTTTTGGACAGGACATCCCTGCTTCAGCGCAGTCTCAATCCTCCATTCTTCTTCCTGGGATTAAAACCCAGGTAGTCCCAGCAGGCTCCGCGACCACCATCCAGCGAGCCTAGGGGACTGTGCAAGCCTCTTCCTAGCTGGGGAGAACTCTCTCTCCCCCCTTCTCTTGGGAAAAGCAGTCTCTCTCTGAGCGCAGGCAACTACCTGATTTTTAAAACTCCTGTTTCTTCAGAAGTCCAGCCTGCTTAATTAGTTGCAGCTGCAGCAAGCTTTCCAGGTGGAGGTTAACTGTTTGTACACTGGAAAGCACCCTTACTGCACTATTCCAGCACCTAGAGACAGTGATTGTATACAGTATATATGTATATATATACAGCTAAACCCTGTTATAGCGCGGTCCTCGGGGGCGACCCGATCCGACCGTGCTAGAACCGGGGTCGCGCTAATTAAAAAAAAAAAATGGCCGCCACGCGCCTGATCGGGAGGGAGGGAGGGAAGGAAGGAAGAGGTGGCCGGAACCCCTACACGTCCCCCAGCAACGGCCCTCCGAGTCCAGCCGCAACCTGCTCCTTACCTCCCACCACCGGCATCCATCCCCCTCCACCGGCATCCACTTCCTCCCCCCCCCCCCCCGACACCCCCACACCTACCGGCCCTCCGCGGCATAATCAGTTTTGGGCCCAGCCCACGCGGCCCTCCTCCTCCCAGCCTGCTCCTCACTCACCCCCCCTTTCGGCATCCACACCACCCCCCTCCTCCCGACACCCCTCCTCCCGACACCCCCCCTCCTCCCGACGTCCCCCCTCCTCCCGATGCCAGCTCCGCTCCGATCTCAGCAGCCGACACCAAAGGTAGGGAGGGGGAGTGGGAGGTGTGCTGTGCAGTGTAGTGTGCTGTTAGAGTGTGCTGTAAGAGTGTGCTGTGAGTGCTGTGTGCTGTGAGAAAGTGCTGTGTGCTGTGAGAGTGTGCTGTATGCTGTGAGAGTGTGTGCAGTGTGCAGTGAGAGTGTGTGCTGTGAGCAGTGTGCAGAGAGAGTGTGTGCTGTGAGCAGTGTGTAGGGTGTGCAGTGAGAGCGTGTGCAGTGAGTGCTGGGAGTGTGTGCAGTGAGAGTGTGCAGTGTGCAGTGAGAGTGTGTGCTGTGAGCAGTGTGCAGTGAGTGCTGGGAGTGTGTGCAGTGTGCAGTGAGAGTGTGTGCTGTGAGCAGTGTGGCAGTGTGGCAGTGTGGCAGTGTGGCAGTGTGGCAGTGTGGCAGTGTGGCAGTGTGGCAGTGTGCAAAAAAAAATAAAAATTTTTTTTTAAACGGGAGCCACGTGAAAACCGCATTATAACCGAATCCGCGTTATAATGGGTCGCACTATAACGGGGTTAAGCTGTATGTATGTATGTATATGTATATATATATATATATATATATATATATATATATATATATATATATATATTAAACTAGCTGAGAGACCCGGCGTTGCCCGTGAGTGAAATTTCCCGCTAGGAAAAGGTGGGGGGAGGGACAATGGACAGGAGATGGGGTGGGGGGAGGGACAGTGGACAGGAGGAGGGGAGGGACGGGGACAGTGGACAGGAGGGGACGGGGACAGTGGACAGGAGAGGGTGACAGTGGACAGGAGGGGGGGCAGTGGACATGTGTGGGGGGGCGGGGGACAGTGGACAGGAGGGGGGGACAGTGGACAGGAGGGGGGGACAGTGGACAGGAGGGGGGGACAGTGGACAGGAGGGGGGGACAGTGGACAGGAGGGGGGGACAATGGACAGGAGGGGGGATATATATATATATATATTAAATGAATGAATGAAACTCCAGCACACTCTGTCAGTTTCAGATTAATTTATTAGCGTGCGTGACTGATTCGGACTGAAATTGTATGTGCTGAACATTTATTCCGATAGAACATTGCAGTCCGTGCACCTCGAGGTAACTTTGTTCTAATGTAATTATGCATAACTGTATAATTACACATTTATAGCACTCACAAATTTCTTTTAGAAACCCTGTCAAAATGTTTTTGGGCTCTCCAGTAATGAGACAAAGCAGATTGTAGTAAATCTTTTACTAGTTGTTTCTAAATCCTCAGTGTTATGTACAAGCAGCAGATTCCCTTATTATACCGAGTTTCACATCTACCTCCTAACATTCACCTAAAAGATACTTATGTGCATAAAAGCAGTAAGGATGCCTCTTCCGTCCTCATCTTTCTTAAAGTGTCCCCCACATTCGGATTCCAGGAAGACAACTTTGAAGTCTGTTGGAAACAAGCACTTGATGAGTGCTCGTTTAAACTAATGGAATTGATCGTAACCTTTAAATCAAAGGAGAAACAGCAACTTGAAAAGGATATTGACACTTTACAAAAGAAACTTCATGAATATACGGAAATGGAGGGGTTTCTAGAAATGGATGAAGCTTTGGCTAAGAATATAACTAAACTGGAAAAAGAAATTATGCAGAAAAGCAAACTAAGTTCGAGAGGGACAAACAGGACTACATACAAAATCAGATATATGTGTAGCAAAAGCCAATTTCCAACAGAAAACCATATAATCCCTCCCAGATGATTAGTTCTACCCCTGCAAAAGGAAATAGAAAGTCTTTTTTCCAGAAATCCATTCTCAAGAATAAATCTGGCCACTTTACCACCAGTGGGGAATCTGATGCCTCAGATAATGAGGCTTCGGGACATTCGGTATCATTTCAAAATTTGTCAGATAATGATGAAAGGTTTTCAAAAAACCCCAAGAAGTCTAAAGGGCCAAAATCACGGTCTGATTGGGGTATGAAGCAAGATGAGCAACGGGAATTTACACAGGGTCAGAGGACCTCCTTTACCATGTCAAAAAACGACAGAGGACAAGAAGGGGCAGACGGGGGAGAACCAAAGGGGTCTTCATACAAGAGGAAGAAAGCCAATTAGATGACATTAGTGGAATTATTAATATATCAAATGTTGACCTTACTAATGAGGAATTATCCCTTCTCAATAAAGGGCTGAAATTTGCTCCTTCGTCCAATTTTAACCTCTTTGATGCGGTGGTGGACTTGCACAAGTTCATCCGGAAGCTGACGCTCAATACATTTTTCAAAAAGAAGAGCCCTATAGAACTTGGGGCTACTGATGAGGTTCACCATGTTTCATCTGCTTCATCTGTTGATTTGGTTGATGATTTATGTGATTTTAATAGGGGTACAGATGTTAATAAAGAGGGTCTCTCCTTCAAGGAGCTCTGTCATTTACAGGATTTGAATGAATTGCTGCAAGACCAAAATTCACAATTTGATAACCAGAATTTTCTGGGTAGGAAAGCCTCTGGGTTTAAGAAAAAATCTTAACTTTTATCCCACATTTTAAGGGGAATGCAATCACCACATTTGAAAAAATGGTAGAAAGGGATTTGTCTAGCCTGGCCTCTGGATATATATTCAGTCTAGGATCAAACAAACCCCCGAGAAATAATGTAACTATTGATGAGGCACAGGCCTTAAAAACTTTGAAAATGAACAAACAATTGGTCATTAAGAATGCGGACAAGGGTGGGGCGGTGGTGGTGGTGCAGCACAGGAGCGACTACCACGGGGAGTCTTTGCGCCAACTCGGGGATACTCTCTCCTATGCTGTTCTTCCCACTGACCCCACCCGGTCATTCATGTCAGACTTGAGAGAACTTCTTGAAAAGGGTAAGATTTGGTTTTTTTAGATGCTAATGAGATTGACTTCTTGTATAATCCATTTCCAACCACTGCCGTGTTCCACCATCTCCCAAAGATCCATAAGACATTGGTCTCCCCTCCAGGCAGACCTATTGTCTCTAGTATTGGATTTTTGGGAGATGGTCTGTCACGGTACGTTGATCACTATCTCCAGCCCCTGGCGCTAGCCCTTCCTTCTAATGTTTTGGACAGTGCTGATTTGATTAACTAACTCAAGGTCATTTCTTGGAGATCGAATTTCGTCTGGTTGTCTGTGGATGTCACATTACTATATACGATTATAGAGCATGACCTGAGGTTGGCAGCATCTAGCTATTTTTTGGATTCTTTAGATTTGTCACCTGCACAAGGGAGTTTTATTTTATTTTGGATTCTATTCACTTTTTGTTAACACACAATTGTTTTTTATCTTCAGACACGTGGGACGGCCATCGGTACCAGCTTTGCCCCATCCTATGCGAATTTATTCATGGGATGGTGGGAGTCGTTCCACGTGTTTGCAGATAGGAACCCATTTTGGGATCAAATTATCTTTTATCATCGTTTTATTGACGATCTTATTTTCATTTGGGAGGGTGACACTACCACACTGTTATTGTTCATAGATTTGCTTAATAATAACAGTTATGGTCTTAAATTTACATTCACTTTTGACCACCATCACCTTCAATATTTAGATTTATTACTTTATGTTGATCTTTCTTTACGTATACACACAGATATTTTCCGCAAAGATAACTCACGTAATACCTATCTAAGAGCTGATAGCTGCCACCCCAGGGCGCTCGTTAAAGGCATACCGAAGGGGCAGTTTATGAGAATTAAACGAAACTGCTCCAAAGATGAGGACGTCCATAGACAATCAGACGACCTATATACGGTAATAGTTTTCTTGCTAGGGGCTATGGACCCCTTGACCTTGATTTGGCACGGGGAGAAGTGGAGAATATGGAAAGGAGTCAACTGTTAAAAAGGAAATCAAGGAAGGCCTCCAAATTAGAGAGACCACTTTTCATCACCCAATTTAGTCATAGGGCATTCTACATCTTGACCCAGTTTTGGGAGAAGACTTACCCCAAAAACCTAAAGTAGTGTTCGGAAGGGCCAAGACCATATCAAATTCTTTATCACCTAGTTTATTTACATCTGATATGGATAGAAACAGACCCTTTACTAAGGGTTCATACAGATGTGGTTCATGTAAAATCTGTGGTTTATTATCACCAACAAAAACCTTAGAGAGTACAGTAACCAAGGCAACTTTTGATATACGAAGTTTTATAAATTGTAAAACCACTTTTGTGATCTACCTCCTCACCTATGGCTGTGGGAAGCAGTATGTGGGCCGGACAACGAGCAATCTTAAGACACGCATTATGGAGCATGTCAGACTTATTAGGAATAGAGACCTCATCCACAAGCATGTCAGACTTATTAGGAATAGAGACCTCAATCAGCCGGTCCCTTTACACTGCACTCACTGCCCCAGGGGGGTGGTCGATTACTTAAGGTGTGTGGTATTGAATCTGTCCCTTGTCATGTGAGGGGTGGGAATCGGATCAGGAGGCTTGACCAGAGAGAGGCCTACTGGATCTTCATGTTGAAGACCCAGGTCCCTTTCGGGCTTAATACAGATTGGGACCTGGGTCACTTCCTTTGATCTGGCGGCCCCTCCACGGTCTTGCTCTTGATCTCCCCCTCCACCCCCCCTTCCCCCTTCCCCTCCCCCCTACCTCCCCCCCCAACCTTCCATCCCTCCGCTCCCCCCCTTCCCCCTCCCCCCTCCCCAAATGCAAATAATATAATATCAATATAGATATCTTCATGATATTTGATTTATCTTGCTTCAATCAGTACCTTATTGATATAACCCCTCTAAAAAAATATTTCGGATATTTCACACAATTCTGATATTTCAATTATTTTAGATATTTCAGAATACTCATGTGTTGATATCTTATTTTTTGCTCCTTAAGTTTATGTAGATTTGTTTCTATAATTATCTATCAGCTGCTGTTATCAAGTATGTTTACTTTATGCATTACACATCTTCTTACAAATTACAAATATTGACTTATGCAAAATATGTTTGAACTGGATTTAATGAAATTAATTTTTCTAGTATATGTAATTTTTCCAGTATATGCACGAGAATCAGATATGTTGCCTTTTCGCTTCCTCCTGAGTTCCAGGTTACACACCAGTGCATATTGGGTTATTTTTGCCATGATTAATAAAGATGTTGGTTTATATAGGCACTGATGTGTTTTCAGGATCTTGGGGGATGTTAATTAATTAATTAATTAATTAATTAATTTGTCTTTGTGTGTGTTTTTTTATATTGTTTTGTGCTTTATTCAAATATTGTTTTTTTAAATTTTCTTAGGATTTCTCCTTTTTAACATTTAGTTTCTTTTTTCTGTATTGTTAGGATTTTTTTCTTGCACTGGGTGATTAGCCGAATGACTGACGTCACTATCCACTTTTTATTGTAATTTTTGTGAGTTCTTAATAAAGTTATTTTCAATATTGTCACCGCCAACCAATCAGAGTCCCTACCCAAGAGCCTGCACACACTTGTTGTGATGCAGGTGGACATGCTGGGGTCTCAATAATGTTTGTTGAGACTGACACCATTTTTCCAGCCTATCAAATTATATGCAAGTAGGGGATGCTAGTGGATTGGAGGAGAGATCGTAACGCCTCTCGTTAGCGCAAATGGCGCTTGTATTTATATACCGGCTTATTTTTGGAGTATAGTACACCTTGATAAAGGGCACATGGCCCGAAACGCGTAGGTGTGTTACCTGCTGCTGTGGGGGGCTATGTCTGATCCCTTCATTTATTAAATTGTTTTTATGCCACCGTGAGCCTCCTCCTGCTTTTTAGGCAGTGCACTGCCTTTTTCATCTGTTTAAGTGTCCAAAGCCTTCGGCTCATGGAGAAAAAAATAAGAGTACGCTATTTGATCCAAGATGGCCAAATTAATAATTATTATCGTTTATTTCAATTTGTTTATTATTCATCTGTGACCAATGTGCGGCGTTCCAGTCCCTTCCCTTACAGAGCGGCTGTTACAGTGCTGTGCAATGCTGCTTCATTGCACACCTGTGTTATAAGAATGCAAGGAATTGTTACTATTTGTCTACAACAGAAAACTGATGTAACTATAGACTGGAGATAGTGTGCAGAGAGCAGACCTTTATTATGCAGCCGCCAGTAACTCTCAACCTCATTGTTTAGTGTTGACCTGAAAAAACAACTTAAGTTCCTTATATATAATAGGAAAGGAGCCATTATACTAAATGTACAAGTGTCAGAGGAAACATGCTTCCTTGTTGAATACTGTATGACTTCCTGAGCTTTTCCTGAACCCTGTTTTTGACAAGTATCAAGCATGTATTGATAGCTGCAGTTGTGTAGCGCTGTATGTTGAAGAGACTCAGGCCCTGCTGAGCGGGGTCAGTGGGAGCGGTGCAACGTTAGCAGGATGGTGGAAACCTATCATAATTTGTATGATTTTATTTCCAATCAAAGGGGGTATGTATAACAATCTACACGCTGCAAATACGGGCACGAGCAGCAGGATTTTTCACATAAATATGGTCAGGAGAAGACAGGCCGGCCCTGTCTCTCACCCTGCCCCGCCTCTCACCCGTCCCTCTCACCCGTCCCACCTCTCACCCCGCCCGAACCTCTCACCCGCCCTGTCTCTCACCCATCCTGCTTCTCGCCCGTCTTTCACCCGCCTCTCACCCGCCCTGCCTCTCACCCCGCCCCTCACCCTGTCCGGCCTCTCACCCAGCCCCGCCTCTCACCTCATCACTCCTCTCACCCAGCTCCACCTCACCCCGCCTCTGCCTCTTACACGGCCACGCCTCCCACCCCATCCCCGCTTCTCACCAGCTCCACCTCACATCCGGCCACACCTCTCACCCCACTCCTCCCCTCACCCCGAACCACCTCTCACCCCGAACTGCCTCTCTCCCGATTCACCCGGCCCCGCCTCTCACACAGCCCCGGGGGTGTCTAACTCACTTCATATGATGGGCCTGATTTAGATTTCATTGTACTTCATTCGGGCCATACTGTTCAAAATATGCGAATAAACAGAATATTTTAGGATTTCACATGCTCCCTTCCTCACCGGCTTCACCCCCACATACTTCTCTCCTCTCCGGTTTCTCCCCCACAAGCTCCCCTCCTCAAAGGCTTCTCCCACACATGCTTTCCTCCTCACCGGCTTCTCCCCCACATGCTCTCCTCCTCACCACCTTCTCCCCACATGCTCCCCTTCTCACCGGCTTCTCCCCCCTCTTGCTCCCCTCGTCATCGGCTTCTCCCCCACATGCTCCCTTCCTCACTGGCTTCACCCCCCCACATGCTCCCTTCCTCACCGGCTTCACCCCCCCCCTCACATGCTCCCCTCCTCATCGGCTTCTCCCCCACATGCTCTCCTCCTCATCGACTTCTCCCCCACATGCTCTCCTCCTCATTGGCTTCTCCCTTACATGCTCCTGTCCTCACCGGCTTCTCCCCCACATGCTCCCCTCCTCACTGGCTTCTCCCCCACATGCTCTCCTCCTCACCGGCTTCTCCCCCACATGCTCCCCTCCTCACCACCTTCTCCCCACATGCTCCCCTTTTCACCGGCTCCTCCCCCCTCTTGCTCCCCTTGTCACTGGCTTGCCAACGTCGTAGGTAGGTGCCAGGAGGATAATCAATGTCCGAAGTGCCGTAGTCAAGGGTTGAAGCCAGGAGGATAGTAGATAGTCCGTTTGCCGTTGTCAGGAATGGAGAAAGTTGGATGGTCTGAGGTAAGCCGGGGTCGGTAATCCAGAGCAGGGTCCAAAGTCTAGCTTGGAGGGTACACAGGGAGGCAAGCATCAAGAAAAGAGAAGCAGAAGGCAGAGACAGAGACAGAGATGTGGGAACACAAGGCTTCCAATAACTACGCTCAGCCAAAGAGGAAGTGACAGAGCTGAACATATATGGAGACATGAGTCCAATGAGAGAAGGGGGTGGAGCGGAGGAGCGCCTCAGCGGAGCCAGTGATAAGCTTTGAGAAGCAAGAGACAGGTGAGGGCAATACTAGAGTTGACGCGCAGCTAGGGAGCGGTTTACGCGCGTTATGTGAGCGCGCTGCGCAGGGCGGCACAAGCAGAGGAGCGGAGCCAAGCTCCGTAGGAACTGTGAAAGCCGTGCGTGGGCACGCGCGCTCTCTAAGGTGTGTGGGATGCTGTACAGCAGGAGGCAAGGAGGAAGCACGCTGCAGGGGACGCGCTCTTGGATCACTTGTAGTGGGATGCTGTGCAGCAGGAGGTAAGGAGAGAGCACGCTGCAAGGGACGTGTTCCCCGATTCCTTACAGTACCCCAGCCCCCTCCCTGAGGAGAGGCCTCAGGACTACTCCAATATGGTTTGTGGGGGTACCTGGCGTGGAAGCGCCTCAGCAAACTAGGGGCATGTACTTGGTGATGAGGTATCCAGGACCTCTCTTCAGGTCCAAACCCTTTCCAGTGGACCAAGTACTGAACTGATCCCCTTGATCTTCTAGAGTCGATGATGGACTGTATCTCGTACGCCTCTTGACCTTTTATGATCACTGGCTTAGGAGTAGAAGAAGTGTTAGGAAATTGAGAACTTAGAAACACAGGCTTAAGGAGAGAAACATGAAAGACTGAAGGTATTTTCATAGAAAGAGACAGTTGTAATCGGTATGCGACCTGATTGATTTGCGCCAAAATAAAAAATGGGTCCAGGAACCTAACTTTGAGGGTTGGTGTCTTCAGCCTGATATTTTTTGAAGAGTGCCACACCCTGTCTCCTGTTTTGAAGTTGGGCACATTGTGCCGATGACTGTCCGCTTGAACCTTTTGTCTGCGAGTTGCCTCCTCAAGAGTCCTCTGAATCCTCCTCCAAGATTCTTGGAAAGAATTGATTCTGTTGTCCGCTGCTGTGACCCCGGAGGGAGAGGAAGAAATGGGAAGCCGTGCCGGGTGAAATCCATAATTGATAAAGAATGGTGATTCCTGTGTAGATTCGTTCCTTAAAGAATTGTGAGCAAATTCTGCCCATGGGAGAAGATCCACCCAGTCATCTTGGGTGTCGGAAATTAAGCAGTGTAGATATTGTTCCAAAGTTTGGCTAGTTCTTTCAGTCTGTCCGTTGGTCTGGGGATGATACCCTGAAGAAAAATGAAGAGCAATGTTCATTCTTTGGGCGAATGCACGCCAAAATTTAGAGACAAATTGAGGACCACGGTTGGATACTATGGTCAAAGGTACCCCGTGGATACGAAAGATCTCTTTGACAAAGATATCAGCTATGGAGGCGGAATTGAGTAGGCCTTTGAGAGGGATGAAGTGAGATTGTTTTGAAAATCTGTCGAGGAAGACCAAAATAGTATTAATTCCTTTAGAAATAAGAAGCTCGACAATACAATCCATAGAGAGATGACTCCAGGGGCGTTGAGGAACTGGCAATGGTTGTAGGAGACCCGGTGGTTTGTTGCGTGTAGCTTTAACCTGAGCGCAGATAGAACAGGACTTACCGAACTCCTAAATGTCTTTAAGCAAACATAGTATTTTACTGTGTATTTCTGTCATGAACTGTGAAAGCCGTGCGTGGGCACGCGCGCTCTGTAAGGTGTGTGGGATGCTGTACAGCAGGAGGCAAGGAGGAAGCACGCTGCGGGGGACGCGCTCTTGGATCACTTGTAGTGGGATGCTGTGCAGCAGGAGGTAAGGAGAGAGCACGCTGCAAGGGACGTGTTCCCCGATTCCTTACAGTACCCCAGCCCCCTCCCTGAGGAGAGGCCTCAGGACTACTCCAATATGGTTTGTGGGGGTACCTGGCGTGGAAGCGCCTCAGCAAACTGGGGGCATGTACTTGGTGATGAGGTATCCAGGACCTCTCTTCAGGTCCAAACCCTTTCCAGTGGACCAAGTACTGAACTGATCCCCTTGATCTTCTAGAGTCGATGATGGACTGTATCTCGTACGCCTCTTGACCTTTTATGATCACTGGCTTAGGAGTAGAAGAAGTGTTAGGAAATTGAGAACTTAGAAACACAGGCTTAAGGAGAGAAACATGAAAGACTGAAGGTATTTTCATAGAAAGAGACAGTTGTAATCGGTATGCGACCGGATTGATTTGCTCCAAAATAAAAAATGGGCCCAGGAACCTAACTTTGAGGGTTGGTGTCTTCAGCCTGATATTTTTTGAAGAGTGCCACACCCTGTCTCCTGTTTTGAAGTTGGGCACATTGTGCCGATGACTGTCCGCTTGAACCTTTTGTCTGCGAGTTGCCTCCACAAGAGTCCTCTGAATCCTCCTCCAAGATTCTTGGAAATAATTGATTCTGTTGTCCGCTGCTGTGACCCCGGATGGAGAGGAAGAAATGGGAAGCCGTGCCGGGTGAAATCCATAATTGATAAAGAATGGTGATTCCTGTGTAGATTCGTTCCTTAAAGAATTGTGAGCAAATTCTGCCCATGGGAGAAGATCCACCCAGTTATCTTGGGTGTCGGAAATTAAGCAGTGTAGATATTGTTCCAAAGTTTGGCTAGTTCTTTCAGTCTGTCCGTTGGTCTGGGGATGATACCCTGAAGAAAAATGAAGAGCAATGTTCATTCTTTGGGCGAATGCACGCCAAAATTTAGAGACAAATTGAGGACCACGGTTGGATACTATGGTCAAAGGTACCCCGTGGATACGAAAGATCTCTTTGACAAAGATATCAGCTATGGAGGCGGAATTGAGTAGGCCTTTGAGAGGGATGAAGTGAGATTGTTTTGAAAATCTGTCGAGGACAACCAAAATAGTATTAATTCCTTTAGAAATAAGAAGCTTGACAATACAATCCATAGAGAGATGACTCCAGGGGCGTTGAGGAACTGGCAATGGTTGTAGGAGACCCGGTGGTTTGTTGCGTGTAGCTTTAACCTGGGCGCAGATAGAACAGGACTTACCGAACTCCTAAATGTCTTTAAGCAAACATAGTATTTTACTGTGTATTTCTGTCATGTTGGATGTAGCATTGAGCTTCTCTGTCGTCTACATATGCCACACTCAATAGCACTCCATTTTGACACATATATATATATATATATATTTATATATATATATTTTGTGGGGGCTCAGGGGTTCCCAAAAAGAGCTTGCCGGTGTTCTGTGTTTTGTTAACCCATTCTCAGCTGTTGGAGGTTAGTGGCTCCTCCTTCCTAGGTTTTAAGCCCATCCCTCCCCACTTCCCTAGTTTGAAAGTCCTTTCATTCTGCTGGATATAGACCCACTGTGGTCTTTCTCCCTCCTAATAGAGGTAAATGAGAATTGTAATCCTAATAGAGGTGTATTAGTATTTTCTCTGGTAGTGTTAGGCCTTGCGAACGGGTATCTGCCTTGTCGTGGCTCGCAAGCTTACAACGCTTTGGCCAAAGGGTTAAACTAAATGACCCTATTTCAAGAGAATATATAAGTATTTTACTGTGTATTTCTGTCATGTTGGATGTAGCATTGGGCTTCTCTGTCGTCTGTTTTAAGCATAGTAGGCCACCAAAAGGTTCGTCTGATGAGATCAGAAGTTCTTCTGGAACCAGGATGACCGGCAGACTTAGATGAATGACCCCAGTCTAGAATCTTTTTACGAAATTGAGGAGCATCATATAGACAACCATTTGGCACCTCAAGACCACCGGGAATGCGTGTTTGAGTAGCCAAAATGTCATCCAGGACGTCAAAAGAATTGGCAGAAATAACGTATTTGGAAGGGAGAATAGTCTCTGATATATCTTCAGACTTGTCTTCGACCACAAACTGGCGGGACAGTGCATCAGCTTTCAGGTTTTTAGACCCGGGAATATAAGAAATCAGATAATTGAATCTAGAGAAAAAGAGAGACCAACGGCCTGACGAGCTCCAAGGACGGGCGTTTTCAATGTACAGCAAGTTTTTATGGTCTCTGAGAATTTAAATGGGATTTTCAGTACCATCCAAGAGATGTCTCCATTCTTGTAGTGCAAGTTTGATAGCGAGGAGATCCCTGTTGCCAACGTCATAATTATGTTCCGCCGAGGAAAACTTCTTAGAAAAGAAACCGCAGGGATGAAGCTTGGTCTGAGGGGATTGCCTTTGAGAAAGAATGACGCCTGCGCCAACGTCAGATGCGTCCACCTTCAGAGTCAAAGGTAGTTTGGGATCTGGATAACACCGGATAGTAGCACAACCAAAAGCTTCTTTGAGAGATTTGAAGACTTGAAGTGCCGCGGGTGGCCAGGAAGACTTGTTTGCTTCTTTCTTAGTCAAGGCCGTGATAGGAGCTACAGTAGAATAATTTTTTTTGATGAATTTGCGATAATAATTAGCAAATCCTAGGAATCATTGGATTGCTTTCAAGGAGGTCGGCTGTGTCCATTCTAGCACTGCCTTGAGTTTGGCAGGGTCCATGGAAAATCCGGAGTCTGAAATAATATAGCCCTGGAAAGAAATGGATTTCTGGTGGAATAGGCACTTCTCTAATATGGCGTACAGGAGATTCTCCCGGAGGCGAGACAAGACCAGCTTAGTGTGATGGATGTGGTCTGAGAGATTTAGAAAATATGATAATGTCGTCTAGATAGACTATGACAAAAAGATTGAGAAGATCTCGAAAAATCTAATTTACGAATTCTTGGAATACTGCCGAAGCATTACAAAGACCAAAGGGCATGACTAGATATTCGTAATGTCCATCACGAGTATTGAAGGCCATCTTCCATTCATCGCCTTGGCGTATATGGACAAGATTATATGCTCCTCGAAGAGCCAATTTGGAAAAGATAGTGGACCATTGTAAGCGATCAAAAAGTTCGGAAATGAGCGGTAGGGTATAGCGGTTCTTCACAGTGATCTTATTGAGCACCCTGTAGTCAATACAAGGGCGGAGAGACCCGTCTTTCTTTTTAACAAAGAAAAAGCCAGCCCCAGCTGGGGATGAAGAATTTCGAATAAATCCCCTCTTCATGTTCTCTTGAATATATTCAGACATAGCTTTGGTCTCGGGAAGAGAAAGAGGGTAAGATCTGGCTTTGGGAAGAACAGAGCCTGGCAAAACATCAATCGGGCAATCAAAAGGCCGATGTGGGGGAAGAACCGCAGAGCGTACCTTGTCAAAGACATCTTTAAACTCAGCATAAACTTCAGGAAGAGTAGGGTTGTCTTCATTAAGGACCTTTAAACCGCAGATTTGTCGTCTCAAAGAAAAACAAGACTTATTACATGGAGGGCAAAAAGAGGGGGAAGGGGAACACAAAATGAATGAGTCCCCTAAAGAATTCACTAACTGCACACCTACATATTATAAAATCTAACTTTTAATAAATTTACTTAAAACATATATTACCAAACGTAATGTACTAAGTGTTTTTAAAAAATGAATTAAATATTCAATAACGTGCAACCCTGTCAGATGAATGTATGATTGTACAAACCCAAATGTAATATTCCTGGGTTTGACAGGACAGTGGATGCTGAAAGTCAGGGTGTTAACCCCTCTGGAGTATATATGCAGACTGTAGGTAACCGTATCCTACTCAGTGAGCCTTTAACTTATTACATGGGGGACTCCACAGTATGGGTCCTTTGTTGGTCCAATCCAACTGTGGGTTGTGTCGTTGTAGCCAGGGAAGGCCTAGGATTACCTCAATGGATGGAGTATGAATAAAGTCCAGAACGATCTCTTCCTTATGGCCGTCTTTAATGATGAGAGAAAGTTCACAAGTCTTCAGAGAGATGAAGGCTGGCTGGAGAAGATGTCCGTCGATGGCCTCCAACCCGACAGGCACTGATTTATGAAGAAGAACGGGATCCTGTTCCTTAAAGCAAAGTCTTGATCAATAACATTTCCTTCTGAACTGGATTTAATGAAGGCGGATGTAGAGACCTGGAAGTTGTCACCCTTGAGGAGAATGGGCAGCATAATCAGGCTCAGCAAGGTTTCCTGGGAAGAAGAGGAAGAAGAAATAGTACCCAATGTGATCCCCTTATACCTCATTGAGCTTTGGCGTTTCCCGGTTTGAGTGGGCAGCGAGATAATTGATGGCCAGGATGACCGCAATAGTGACAGAGGCCGCTGTCCCGCCGTCGTTGTTTCTCAGTGAAAGATAATCGGTGGCTTCCCAGTTGCATAGGTTTAGGATCATCAGAAAGAGAAGGATCTATAGGAACAAGATTGTGGATAGAGGGTCTGGCCGGAAGAGGCAGAGTGTAAGAGCGTTCGACCTTCCTCTCCTGGAGACGCTGGTCGACACGGATACATACCGCAATGAGATTCTCTAAATTAGTAGGTCTTTCCTAAGCAGCCAGTTGATCCTTGAGGGGTTCGGCTAACCCCTGCCAGAAGGCCGCAGACAATGCTTCATCATTCTAGGCTGTCTTGGCTGCGATGGTTCGGAATTCAAGAGCGTACATAGCGACTGGCCGGAGACCTTGAGAGATATGAAAGAGAGAGGATGCTGCCGTGATCTTGCGACCCGGGTGTCAAAGACCTGCTTAAATTCTTTTAGAAAGCGAGGGTAGTCCTCGGTAATCTCTGGCTGCTGTTCCCAAATGGGGGATGCCCAGGCCATGGCGTCACCAGTCAACAGGGCGATGATATAGGCTACTTTCGACCTTGCAGAGGGAAAACGAGAAGGGGTTCATTCTAATTGAATTTCACATTGGATAAGAAAACCTCTGCATTCGTGGGGGGTCACCAGCGTAGCGGTTAGGAGCAGGGAGACGCGGCTCAGCAGACATAGTTAGATCCGAAGAGGGTGAGAAAGTCGCTGCCTGTCTAGTAGGTCTATTTTGCTGCTCCTGAGAAAAATGAGCAAATTCCTGATTTAAAGAGTCAACCTGCGTCTCTAACCGATAGAGACGTTCAAGGGGGCTTGCTTGGCCCACCTCAGTGGGGTACACATTCATTGGGCTGACCATACTGTAACGCTTGCGCTCACCACGAACAAGGCGGGACCCCGGTACTGAGGTGGGAAAGTATATTCTCTCACACATGTTCTTCTCACATGCTTTCCCCTCACCTGCCTCTCCTCTACATGCCCCCCCTTCTCACTCTGTCCCCCTGTCTTTCACTCTTTTACACTCTCACACTCTTCTCCCCCATCTCTCACTCTTCCACCCCATCTCTCTTCCCACTCTTTCCCCCTCTCCCTTTCCCCTCTTTTTCTCTCGCTCGTCCGCCCTCACTATCTCGCTCGTCCCCCCTTAACTCTCTCGTTCGTCCTCCCCTAACTCTCACTTGTCCACCCTCACTCGTCCGCATACCCAGGGAAAAGCAAACTGTCAGTATCATACATGTTCAAAATATGCAAATAAACTGAATATTTTATGATTTCACATGCTCCCCTCCCCACCGGCTTCTCCCCCACACGCTACCCTCCTCATAGGCTTCTCCTCCACATGCTCCTCTCCTCACTGGCTTCTCCCCTATATGCTCCCCTCCTCACCGGCTTCTCCCCCACATGCTCCCCTCCTCACCACCTTCTCCCCCACATGCTCCCCTCCTCACTGGCTTCTACCCCATACACTCCCCTCGTCACCGGCTTCTCCTCCACATGCTCCCCTCCTCACCGGCTTCTCCCCTACATGCTCCCCTCCTCATTCTTCTTCTCTTTCACATGCTCCCCTCCTCATTCTGCTTCTCTCTCACATGTTCGTCTCACATGCTTTTCCTTCATGTATCATTCCCCCTCACCTGCCTCTCCTCTATATGCTCCCCCTTCTCACTATGTCCCCTTGTTTTTCACTATTTTACACTCTCACACTCTTCTCCCCCATCTCTCACTCTTCCACCCCATCTCTCTTCCCACTCTTTCCCCCTCTCCCTTTCCCCTCTTTTTCTCTCACTCGTCCCCCCTCACTCTCTCACTCGTCCGCCATCACTCGTCCGCCTTCACTCTCTCACTCGTCTGCCCTCACTCTCGCTCGTCCCCCCCTCACTCTCTCGCTCGTCCCCCCCTCACTCTCTCGCTCGTCCCCCCCCTCACTCTCTCGCTCTTCCCCCCTCACTCTCTCGCTCTTCCCCCCCTCACTCTCTCGCTCGTCACTCTCTCGCTCTTCCCCGCTCACTTTCTCGCTCTTCCCCCCTAACTCTCTCGCTCTTCCCACCCTTTTTAACAGGATGCAACAAAAGTGAAACTGTTGCTTTCTTTCGAAGGAGCCAATTACACTGATATGTTTGTCTATTCTTTTTGACCTGGTTCATGGGACTGTCCCTTTAATCTTGCGGACATTTAAAAACCCCCATGAAACAGTATCTGTGATGATCCCCAGTCAGACTGGCCAAAAGGACAGGAAACCCTCTCCACTAATCTGTGACAGAGGAGCAGATAAACTATGGCAGTTGGATGTGGTCAGGTTGTGAATTTCTTGGGTCTGGCCACCGTCATGTGATGGCTCTTATCTGTTGGAGGATGACAGCCCCCGGAATCTGCTGATATATGCACCAGGGTATCTCCCCAGCCAGTAGAGCGAGATGGGCAGTGTGCGGGTCACTGTTCTCTTGGGAATAGAAGGTCTAGGTCTGCCCTGATCGCATAGAGGGGACATTAGCGTGGGAATGCTGCCTGATGCCGTTGTCATGGAAACGGCTTCTCTGGCTTTGCGTAAAAAAAAAATATATATATTATTATCTGTGGTTTTCTACCTATGGATAAAGCTGCACTTATTGTCCATGTAAAGCACCAGCTCCTCACATTACATGGTGTGTGTGTGTGTGTGTGTACATATATATATATATATATATATATATATATATATATATATATATATATATATATATATATATATACTGTATATATATATATATATATATACTGTATATATATATATATATATATACTGTATATATATATATATATATACTGTATATATACTGTATATATACATATACACAGTTGTGTGAAAAATAAAGTACACCCTCTTTGAATTCTATGGTTTTACATATCAGGACATAATAACAATCATCTGTTCCTTAGCAGGTCTTAAAATTAGGTAAATACAACCTCTGATGAACAACAACACATGACATATTTAACAAAAATAAAGCCAAAATGGAGAAGCTTTGTGTGAAAAACTAAGTACACCATTACTGCTTCCATAGGATTTAAGATGCTCAGTAGCAGACTGGTGCTGCTAATCAAATGCCCTTGATTAATTGATCATCAGCAAGTGTGACTATCTCTATAAAAGCCGAAGTTTTAGCAGTTTGCTGGTCTGGAGCATTCAGGTGTGTGTTAACGCAATGCCAAGGAGGAAAGACATCAGCAATGATCTCAGAGAATTGTTGATGCCCATCAATCTGGTAAGGGTTATAGGGCCATTTCCAAACAATTTAAATACCATCATTCTACAGTGAGAAAGATTATTCAAAAGTGGAAAACATTCAAGACAGTTGCCAATCTTCCCAGGAGTGGACGTCCCAGCAAATTCATCTCAAGGTCAGACCGTGCAATGCTCAGAGAAATTGCAAAAAAGAGTTACATCCCAGACACTACAGGCCTCAGTTAGCATGTTAAATGTTAAATGTTAAAGTTCATAACAGTACAATTAGAAAAAGACTGAACAAGTATGGTTTGTTTGGAAGGGTTGCCAGGAGAAAGCCCCTTCTCTCTAAAAAGAACATGGCAGCACGGCTTAGGTTTGCAAAGTTGCATCTGAGCAAACCACAAGACTTCTGGAACAAAGTGGAGATGTTTGGCCATAATGCACAGCGCCACGTTTGGCGAAAACCAAACACAGCATATCAGCATAAACACCTCATACCAACTGTCAAGCACGGTGGTGGAGGGGTGATGATTTGGGCTTGTTTTGCAGTCACAAGACCTGGGAACCTTGCAGTCATTGAGTCGACCTGTGAGACTCAGGAACCTCTGCTCTGTCTGTTTCCTGGGTCAGCCCAGTTGTGGACTAAGGAATCCTCTTCCTGTGTCTGGGAACAGGGTTTTTCTATAGTTCAAATCAGCCAGGTGGAGCCTGGCTGATTGCTGATGTGAAATTTAACCAGCACACTGCTGGATTAGAGGCAAGCTTGTTAACGGGGATAAGACCCTGTTACACCGGTATACACATACACAGGACCTGACAAATTGGGAAAACCCCACTCCCCCCCTCGACCCCCTCACGACTCTTAACTGCGACAGGGTCCGACGGCATGGTGTGGCCTTCTCTGTCTTCTCCCCTCCAAATTTCCCCTGCAGCTCCAGTTAAAACGGATGCCATGGCAATGGGACGCGGTGACGTCACGTAACGTGGTGCCGCATGACGTTACGACGACATGTAGCGTCCCATTGCCGGGCCCTTTTTACGCCACGCGACCATTTTAACTGGAGCTGCAGGGGGAAAAGATCAATTTGAAGAGGAAGACAGAGAAGGCCAGGAGACGCCGCACTCGACAGCGGGCAAAATGCGCTCGCCCGTGGTGATCGGGTGAGTGCATTTGTCGAGCCCTGCACATACACGTCCAGAGAGGTAATACCGGTATACACATACATGTCCAGTATTACCTCTCATTTTTTACTGGACAGAGGGGCCTATGCAGAGAGCAGCGAATTTTAAAATTGGCGAATTTATTAAAAAGTAGCTTTTTTGGAGAGTTTTATTCTCCATATGCAGAAAAGTGCGAATTCTGCTATGTTTAACATGGATGCGTGTGGCGAGTTTAAATTGGCGAGATGCGCGCTTCAGAAACGTGTAAAAACAAATTCGCGCCTTTTTTTCCCTTTGCAATGGCCGCGAGCGGCAGCTTCTTGCCAGTTTTTTTTGGCGAGGCAAAAAGGAGACAATCGCGCCATTTTATTGGCGCGAACAGCCGCTAGATGCCGTTCGCGCCTCTCTGCATACGGATATTTTTAAAACTGGCGAGATTGAGGTTCTCGCCAGCCGCGAGGCGAGTTTTACAAATAGAAAAGAAAAATTGGCGCGTTTTTCGGAACTCGCCATTTTCTGCTGCTTTCTGCGTGATTTTCTCCAAAAAATGGCGAATTTCGAAATAGCGCTGCTCTCTGCATAGGCCCCAGAGTGTCTAAATACAGGACAGTCCGGTTCAATACTGGACACGTGGTAACACTACGCATGAGTGCCAACTTTATTATACTCTTGGACTGACGGTGGGATCCACAATGTTGCGGGACCACTTGTTCTTTTTTTTTTCTTTATTTCTTTTAATAGTTTTTTATTGGGTTTCCAAACTTGAAACAACATAACAACATGACAGTACAGAAAAAACAATAAGGTGCATGGAGAAAACTTTTACACAAAATTATTTTTAGTATTGCTCATCATACTTATAATTTCAAAATGAAACACATTAACACACATAATAATAAAAAAAAACAGATAATAGCATTTTCAAAGATTAACATAGAGCTCTCACCACACGGCCTCCTAACAGAATTTGGCATAAGATTCCCCATTTACCATATCCCCCATTAACCCTGTACTATAATATTCCCTCAAGGGTGAGATTATCTGTGACCCATCGCAGTCAGTCTGAGGTACCCCAAGAGGTGTGCTCAAATGTCTGTATGATTGATCCCTGTCTTGTTGTGACGTAGTACTGTACCAATAAACTTTTCCCATGTTAGAAAAAAATTCTCAGTTCTTAATTCTTTATTCATCTCAGCTTCTAATTTGTCCATCATCATCATCATCATTTTATTCAGATAATGGTTTTAAATATCTAAAGTGGGGGGTTCAGGCTTTATCCATTTCACCATCTCTGTTTTCCTGGCTTTAAGCGAGACAATCTCTGCTAACCTCTGCTAACATTGTTCCTCACATTGACCTCTTTCCGTGGGACCACTTCTGCTGAGCACAGGGGGCGGGTGTTATGGTTATTGTGAGTGCACCATGCTTTTGAACTTTATTTTATAATCAGAATCATTTATATTATCATAATCATATAATCATTTGCATTAAAGATGGCTGACTCCATGAGGCCTCTTACTTTTGGTTTCACATGTCTGGCTGCTTTGCGGCTACATGGGAAACCTCATTCAGACCATACTTTGGGGATAACGCCTTTTTTGTATGTCGGAGGGTTACATGCTAGTTGATTCCTTGGTGATTCCTAAAATCTGGTGTCTGCTGAGAGGGTTGAAAACAACATGAATTCTTCCTGATAACGAGAGCAGATCAGTGAATGTGTTTCCTTTCAATTCGTTGTGGGTTTATGTTGCATTTTACCCCTCAGGATTTGCAGTTGCCTCACTGACTTTCAGATGGTTTGGAAATGGCAGACGTGGGTTCAGAGTACAGCTCTGCGTGATCTTGGGTACATCACATTATCACCTGCATAAGGCACCCGTTAAGCTTAGAAGCACTATTAATACCTATAAATGGCCAGTACTTTTATGCACAAGCTGTTATTTCGGTTTTTCCAGATTTACAAAATGGAACAGTACAGGCCGAATAAATCCAATTTCATATTAAAGTTCAATTGATCCATGCTTATGTACATTTATTAAGAGCTCTTGTGTTGGCCTAATAAAACATAACTAAATAATAAGGCTTTTTCTCCATGAGTGGTCTTGAGCCCCTGCTGCTGGAAATTGTGTGGCTTTTAAATTTAATGGCACATTAGCTCTCTTAGGTATGCATGGGGTGTTGCCTTCTTGATTGTAGATTAAAAACGCAGTCCCATCTAGGTCAAAGAAACATTATTAAAAACAACTTGCCAATGTATTTGGATTCTTTAGAAAGATTAAATTAGCTCTGAAGCTATTACTTGTATTCTGTAAAAAAATGAACATTTTTCCCTTTTCTCTGGGTTTACTCAATCCAAGTGTATCGGCTACTTATGTTGGTTTTTATACAAAGACAACATTTTACCAGCAGTTTAGAGGACTGTCAAACGACATTATCACTAAAACATGTTAGATAAAGGCTGTAAAATAGCCTCCAGAGCTTTTGTTTATGATGTTAAAAGTTGAAACGTTTTTTTTTGTTTTTTTTTTGTTTTTTTTTAATGATTTTTATTAAAGGTGCCAGTCATCTCCACTAAATATGCTGCTTTCCTTAATTGGTCCACTGCCCCTTTAAGGGATACCCCTCTCCAGTAAATGAGTAGGGTCCATAGACTTCCTTGGTATAGTCCTATAGAAATGTCTTGTTCCATACTCACCGATCCCTGGCTGCCCAGTGAGCATCATAACCCTGTGTACCACACCCAGCCTATCTGCTTCCCTCATGCAGAGTGTATGACTGGAAACTCCCACTGTGCCTATATGAGTGTCTATGTACATGCCCCTGTCATACATTCTCCCAGAGCCTGGGGCAAGGAAATGCTTTCAGAACTAATGGGAGTACAGTGTCAGATACATTGCAAGCAGCTGAAGCTGCACCCACCATGTTCTGATGTTAGCACTGCCGCATAAACCTTCTGAGTGGTAGAACTTTGTTGGCCAAACAAATCTCTGCTGAGTTCGGTAATAATGAGCGTTTAGATTGCAAGCTCTTTGGATGGGATTCCATTCTATAAATGTCTACTTTGTATATGGTACACTAATGCATGTGTTTTTATATATGTATAGATTTTGCCCATGCCGTGTATACTTTTTGTGTTCAGCATGGCATATATGTCCATCATTACATAAATATATATATATACTGTATATACACACCGCCTTTAAGAAAAAAGAAACCCCTTTCGTTTTTCATCACATCTTATATATTTCTCGCTCAACCCCCCATGAGCACAATTATAGATCTGTTAAGTAGATATTAACACTATATAAAAAGCACAATGTAGACAATCAACTGATGCTAGCTAAATGAATGTCCCTGTATTATGGCAACAAGTACCAGATACACTGTGGTATGTTCATTAAAGGAGAAGTGGGAGGTTTTCCATCGTAGCTCATAAATATGTTGAACTGTTGTAATATAATTTGAAACAGTAAGATTACTATAAAGTTTGAGTTGAAAGTATGTGATGACAATCCCCTCCTCGTGTTGCAATGCTCGCCCGGAGACGAGAACGTCACTCTCCGATTGCATAATCGATAATGCGCTGCTCCCACTCCTGAACTACATGTTCTTTTACTAATTATTTGTTTCAGTTCTCCTAGCGACCATGCGTTTTAGACCATAATTCTTGCTCTGTCTCATGCACTTTATAACGTGTTTATCTTTGTCGCTAAATGCTATTTTATAACTATGCACTTGACAAAGAATATTTATTAGATTATCAAATCATTCTTAAATGTTATTATCTCCTGTGCCAAACCTATAATTGCTAAAATATTCAGGGAAATGGAATGATTTTTCTGCAAGATATGATGAAAAATAAAAGGGGTCCTGTTTTTTCTGAACACGGAATGTATATATATATACAGCTTTTAGACAGAGGCTGGGATGAGATGCAAAGCCAGTAAACCCACTCACAGACATGTTTCAACCTTGATGGGTATCATCAGTGTGAGGTTGGATGCTGGTTTTCGACTAGACTAGACACAGGTATATATATATATATATATATATATATATATATATATATACACAGGTATATATATTCACACACACACACATAATGGTGTGTCATTTATTTCGAAGCCAGTGTCACTTTACATAAACCAGAAAGAAAGTTAATCATTAAAATACTCCACGATAATGTTTCCATTGAGTAACTGGTGGCAGAATGTGGGAGAGGTGAGCAGCGCCCGGCTCGGCAGGGAGCATTGTGACTACAGCCGGGTCACCTGTCGCACAGTCCTGGTGCAAATAACCAGCTTGCACTTGTGTCTCCCTCTCTTGCAGGGACAGTTACGCACGCGTGCGAGCTGTGGTGATGACGCGGGATGACTCCAGTGGCGGGTGGCTGCCGCTTGGTGGTGGGGGACTCAGCTGTGTCACCGTGTTCAAGGCCCTCCACCCAGAAGAGGGCGGGTCTGCGGACTTCCTTGTCCAGGGAGAGCGGCTCAGGGATAAAACGGTAAGGAAGTTAATGTGGGCCGCTGCCCCCTTCGTCCTGCCGCTGCCTCCTTCGTCCTGCCGCTGCCCCCTTCGTCCTGCCGCTGTCCCCTTCGTCCTGCCGCTGCCCCCTTCGTCCTGCCGCTGCCCCCTTCGTCCTGCCGCTGCCCCCTTCGTCCTGCCGCTGCCCCCTTCGTCCTGCCGCTGTCCCCTTCGTCCTGCCGCTGCCCCCTTCGTCCTGCCGCTGCCCCCTTCGTCCTGCCGCTGCCCCCTTCGTCCTGCCGCTGCCCCCTTCGTCCTGCCGCTGCCCCCTTCGTCCTGCCGCAGCCCTCTTTCGTCCAGCTGCTGACCCCTTTCATCCTACCCCTGCCCCCTTTTTCCTGCTGCTGCCCCCTTTTTCCTGCCGCTGCCCCCTTTCGTCTTGTTGCCCCCTTTCGTCCTGCCTCTGCACCCTTTCGTCCTGCTGCTGCACCCTTTTGTCCTGCCTCTGCACCCTTTCGTCTTGTTGCCCCCTTTCGTCCTGCCTCTGCACCCTTTCGTCCTGCCTCTGCACCCTTTCGTCCTGCCTCTGCACCCTTTCGTCCTGCCTCTGCACCCTTTCGTCCTGCCTCTGCACACTTTCGTCCTGCCTCTGCACACTTTCGTCCTGCCTCTGCACACTTTCGTCCTGCCTCTGCACACTTTCGTCCTGCCTCTGCACCCTTTTGTCCTGCCTCTGCACCCTTTCGTCCTGCCTCTGCACCCTTTCGTCCTGCCTCTGCACACTTTCGTCCTGCCTCTGCACACAATACCTCTAGCCACAAGCATTGTATTACAAGGACCACAGTATATGACATCTTCTGCTGTGGGGTGCAAGGTCACACAGCTCTCTCTCTTTCCTGTGGGGTGCAAGGTCACACAGCTCTCTCTGTTGTGGGGTGCAAGGGTCACACAGCTCTCTCTGTTGTGGGGTGCAAGGGTCACACAGCTCTCTCTGTTGTGGGGTGCAAAGGTCACACAGATGGGTGTCTCACTGCGGTTCTATCACTTGCGCCCGTGCTCCTTGGTCACCATGCTTGTTGCCGAGAGCTTGTCTCCATGACAACGGAGCGATGTCTCCAGCACATAATAATGAGTTGGGAGAGGGAGACAGACTGTTAGTGGGAGAGGAACGCAGGATCCCGCGTGAATCAGCTCTCACTTCTGGCGTCTCTGAGCCTGGGGGGGAGGGGGGAGAGGAGGCTCTCAGTACGGGGGTGGTGGGATCCCTGTGTAGCTGGGCAGGGCTTGCCTTAGTATGGCTTTATACATACTGTGTTCCCTTGGTGTACGGTCAGGAAATGAAGTTTTTCCTGAGCAGTGACCTTGGGCGCTGGTAACTGCCATGCACTGCATTTTATTGCACTTCTAACCACTTGATTTCCTGTGGAGTTTCCCACAGATCCCTCCAGCACTGAACTTAATTCAGTGTCTTTTATATCCCTCTCCCTTGCCAGGTATGCCACAAGGATTGGTGTTCTCTAATCCTCAGTAAGGAGGCTCTCTCCTCACAGTATTTACGTCAGGACTGGCCATAAGCGCCCAGGACGTGCACAGGAATTGTTTTAGGGATACAAATACCTCTGTTAATCAAGTGTTCACTGGAGACATCTTAACCTGTCGCATTGACTGAATTAGCCCTTATTTAGATGGTAGTTATAAAGCAGCAAAATGCATGGATCTACTCAGTACTGCTTTGTTCTGGAGCATATCGATTAGCAAAGCAGGTTGGAACTGTTACTTTAGCAGCTTGTTTTCCATCAGTTACTGCTCTGGCTAATGTAAGAAACAGGCTTCCCCCCCTCCTCCTCAGACTCCTCTCCCATGGGCTCCCGTCTGCTGGATCCATTTCATTCATCCCTGCCCAGACCGTCCTCTCACTCTGTGCACACTGCCTGACAATCAGGGGCACCATTTTCATCGTTTTGTCTAATAGTGCAGTGTTATCTTTAGATGTTATTCGTGTGGTCAAGAGAACCAATGAGAGACGTTATGCAATGGAGACAGGTGCCGTGTAGCAGAGAGATGCTGCGTGGAGACGCCGTATTGCATAGACCCAGCGTAGCATAGGGACGCTCTATAGTAGACGCTGTGTAGCATAGAGACACGCTATGTAGAAGACTCCCTGTAGCATAGAGATGCCCAGTAGTAGATACTGTCTAGCAGAGAGACGCAGTGTAGCAGAGTGATGCTGTCATAGGGAGCAACTGCAGGGCTGGAGAACAGCACCTGGGACAGGCTAGCAGGCAGGCACCGATGGTCAGTGGACAGGCAGGTCAGAGGCAGGTAGCGATGGTTAGTAGGCAGGTCAGAGGCAGGTAGCGATGGTCAGTGGACAGGCAGGTCAGAGGCAGGTAGCGATGGTCAGTGGACAGGCAGGTCAGAGGCAGGTAGCGATGGTCAGTGGACAGGCAGGTCAGAGGCAGGTAGCGATGGTTAGTAGGCAGGTCAGAGGCAGGTAGCGATGGTCAGTGGACAGGCAGGTCAGAGGCAGGTAGCGATGGTCAGTGGACAGGCAGGTAGGAGGCAGGTAGCGATGGTCAGTGGACAGGCAGGTCAGAGGCAGGTAGCGATGGTCAGTGGACAGGCAGGTAGGAGGCAGGTAGCGATGGTCAGTGGACAGGCAGGTCAGAGGCAGGTAGCGATGGTCAGTGGACAGGCAGGTAGGAGGCAGGTAGCGATGGTCAGTGGACAGGCAGGTCAGAGGCAGGTAGCGATGGTCAGTGGACAGGCAGGTAGGAGGCAGGTAGCGATGGTCAGTGGACAGGCAGGTCAGAGGCAGGTAGCGATGGTTAGTAGGCAGGCAGGTCAGAGCCAGGTAGCGATGGTTAGTAGGCAGGTCAGAGGCAGGTAGCGATGGTTAGTGGACAGGCCGAAGTCCAAGACCGGGCCTGGTGCACAAAGAGAGAGCTAGATATCACACGAAGGCGAGCTTTATAAAGGCTGGTTTCAGGTGCGGAACAGGTGCTGGCAATCAGTAGTCGGAAAGATCTCTGTGGATAAAGGCAACACAGACAGGCAGAGAGCTCCAGCTTGGGAGCACAGGGACCCGTAAGGGACCCCCTGAAAAACGCCGTGTAGGAGAGGGGGGCAGTGGAGCAGACACAGTGGAGCAGACACAGTGGAGCAGGCTCTTGACGGTTTATTTATTGTATAGTTCTGTATGAGAACTTCCATACATTGCAGGCCCCTCCAGCACTGAAGGGGTTATGTTGTGATGTCATTATTGCAGCTTTAGTTCCATTGGTTCGGTGCATGGTGAAGCACTTATTATTATTATCGTTTATTTGTGAAGTGCCAACATATTCCGCAGCGCGGTACAATAGGGGTGCAGAGTTATGCATATTACATAACCGGTTACATACAGCTGAGGACAAACATGCACAGAAACAAAGAGGTGATGACGGCCCTGATCCTGGGAGCTTACACTCTATAGGGAATGAGGGACAATGTTGTAACGAGAAGGTAACGTGGCAGCTTATTGTTGGATACGGTGTGGCCCAGGTTAGAGTATGGCCCAGTCTGACAGCTGAAGCTATTACGGTTAGAGTGGAGATTGGTCCCGCCACACAGCTGGTCCCAGTGGGGTTAGAGGGGGAGGGGAGTTGTATGTTAGTGGTATGGTGAGTAGGCTTCCTTAAAAAGGTGAGTTTTCAGGGAGCGTCTGATGGTGCGGGGTGGGGAATTCCAGATAGTGGGGGCAGCACGGGAGAAGTCTTGCAGGTGGCAGTGAGAGGGGGTAATAAGGTGGGAGGAGAGGTGGGTGTCGTGGGCAGAAAGTAGGGGGCGTGTAGCTATGTATTTGTGGATGAGGGCTGAGATATAAGGGGGCAGTGTCGTTTAGACCTTTTGTAAGTCATTAGGAAGGTTTTCCATTTAATTCTGGGGATATGGGAAGCCAGTGTAGGGATTTGTGCAGTGGAGCAGCACAGGGGGAACGGTGAGTGAGGTAGAGGAGTCCGGCAGCAGCAGTTTGGATGGATTGGAGCGGAGAGGCGGACAAGGGGAATGCCAGCTAAGAGAAGGTTGCAGTAATCGAGGTGGGACATGATGAGTGGATTAGGATTTTACTTGCATGATGAGTGAAAAAAGGGTGGATCTTGGTGATATTTTGTAGGTAGAAATGGCAGGACTCAGTGAGAGACTGAATGTGAGTAATAAAGGAGAGACCAGAGTCAAAGATGACCCCTCGACAGCGGGCTTGAGGTGTTGAGGAGATTGTGGTGTTATTGACAGTGAAAGAGTGTGGGTGTAGCGGCAGCAGTGGAAGGTGGAAAGAATATGAATTCTGCTTTGGACATGTTTAGCTTCACGTAGGGGTGAGACATCCAGGAGGAGATTGCAGAGAGACAGTTGGAGACGCTGGGACAGGAGAGAAGTATAGAGTCAAGGAGGAGAGGCAAATTGGGTGTCATCAGCATAGAGATGATACTGAAAGCCAAAAGATTGTATTAGTTCACCAAGAAAAGAGGTTTAGAGTGAGAAGAACAGAGGGCCAAGGACAGAGCCTTGTGGGGGACTCCAACAGAAAGAGGGAGTGAGGAGGAGGAGACACCAGAGAAGGAAACACTGAAGGATCGGTTGGATACGTAGTACGTGAGACAGGATAAGGCTGCGTCACGGAAGCCAATGGAATAGAGAATATTTAGGAGATGCAGGTGATCGACCGTGTCGAAGGCAGGAGAGAGATCCAAGAGAATTAGTATGGAGAAATTACCCTTAGATTTAGCTGTGAGCAAGTCATTGGTCACTTTTGTTAGTGCTGTCTCGGTGGAGTGTAGAGGATGGAAACCAGATTGTAAAGAGTCAAGCAGAGAGTTGGAGGAGAAAGTGAGTCAGGTGGTTGTTTACAAGTCACTCAAGTAGCTTGTAGGCAAAGGGGAGAAGAGAGATAGGGTGGTAATTAGAGGTGGAGGACGAGTCAAGTGAGGGTTTCTTGAGAATGGGCGTGACGAGTGCATGTTTGAAAGAAGATGGGAATGTGCCAGAGGCGCGCGAGAGGTTAAAAAGGTGAGTTAGGGGGTGGCTTAGTCTGCCAGAGAGGGTGCAAAGGAGATGTGAGGGAATAGGAGCAAGGGGGCAGGATGTAGGGCGAGATGATGAGAGAAACGTGAAAATCTCATCCTGTGTCACAGGGGAAAATGACCTGAGTGTGAATTTAGGTGTGCAAGGAGAGATGGGTGTTGCGTGTGGAGCTTTAACTTAACAGATGTCATGCCTGATCGAATTAATCTTGTTTGGGAAGTATGTGGAGAGGTCCCAGGCTGTGATGGTGGAGGGAGGTGTCGGTGTAGTTGGGACAGAGAAGGGAGTTAAAGGTGGCAAATAGTCATTGAGGGTTGGGTGACAACGTTTGTATGAGTGAAGAGAAGTAGGTTTGCTTGGCAAGGGAGATGGCAGGGTGATAGGAGGAGAGCATACATTTATAGTGGAGGAAGTCTACTTTTGAGCGAGATTTCCTTCCGAAATGTTCTGCAGTGTGTGAGCACTTCTAGAGGTGGCGTGTGAAAGGTGTGTGCCATGGTTGTGCCTTGGATTGTCGGGGGCCACGTGTGGTGGCAGAAGCTGTCTTGTCTAAGGCTGATGAGAATGTACTGTTGTATAGAGCGGTTGCTAGGTTGGGACAGAAAAGGGTAGACATGGAAGAGAGAAGAGGTTGTAGAGATGTTGAAAATTGAAGGGGGTCTAGGGTATGTAGATTTCTGTATGTGCATGTGGAAGTAGGCGTTGTGTAAGGCATAAGGTAGAGTGATGTTAAAGGTTAGGAGGTGATGATCAGAGAGAGGAAAGGGCGTGTTAGAGGGGTTAGAGACAGAGCAGAAGCGGGAGTAAATCAGGGAAAGGGAGTGGCCATTGCAGTGAGTAGGAGAGGTGGTCACTGGGAGAGATCATAGGAGGAGGTTAGAGAGATAAGATGGGCAGCTGAGGTGGCAGTGGAATTGTCAATAGGTATGTTTAAGTTTCTCAGTATGACAGCAGGTGTCAGAAGAGAGGAAGTGAGGGATCCGGGCAGCAACGTTGTCAAATAATTTGGATGTAGGTTCAGGGGGACGATAGATGACAGTGACACAGAGGGAAATGTGGGAGAGGAGACGGACAGCGTGGACTTTGAAGGATGAGAAGGAGAGGGAGGGAAATGAGGACATGACATAAAATGTGCAGCTTGGGGAAAGTAGCAAGCCAACTCCTCTGTCCTGTCTAGTCCCTGGTCTGGAGGTGTGGCTGAGGAATTGACCACCGTAGGAGAGTGCAGGAGGAGAGGCGGTTGTCTGATTGGATGAGCCAGGTTTCTGGAATGGCTCGAAGGTTGAGATAGTTGGAAATGAACAGGTCGTGTATGGCTGTGAGTTTGTTGCAGACAGATCGTGCATTTAATTGGGACCAGGAGAAGGAAAGGGAGAAGTATAATGGGGATGAGGTTGGAGTGATCAACAGTGCGTGGTGAGAAGACTTTAGGTAAGGGTGTGGATCGTGACAGGATTGGTATTTGGATAGGGCCAGCGTTGGGAGACATGTTGCCACAGGGTAGGAGTAATAGTGACTCGGGAGAGGAAGAGAGAGTAAAATAGTGTTTAGGATGATGGGGTGTGCTGTGAGAAGCAGAAGGACTTGCTAGCTGCAGGGTAAGGGAGATGACAGGAGAGAATGGAAATTAAGCAAGAGGGGTTGGGGGTAAAAGTGTGGGAGCTAGGGGCAAAGTGCAGGTGAGAGCAGAGTAAGGCTGGGGCGTTCGCACACTTAGCGAACAGACTGCCTAAAGCCAGTGTTCGCGTCCATGCAGCGTGTGGGCGCGTGCACGCGGGAGGGGGCGCGTGTTGCGTGAGAAATCAGTTAAACTGATTTCTCAGCGCGACAGACAGGTCACGTGAGCGGACGTGAGCACCCCCGAAGAAGTTCTATTCTTAGAACGAAACGTGCGTTGGGTAATGACGTCACAAAACTCGTCATACAGCGCGACCAGCATGAAGCCCTGAAGGAGCTCATTGATAGTTACACCATACTTTGAGGCCGTGTATTTATGTGAACAAGCAAGTTAACAAAGTTGTGGGCCTTACTTGGGAATCCACTAGTTGAGTCAGCGTGTGTGTCTGGTATTCCATTTGGATTATTAGGAAGTTTCATTGGTTAATAACTCCTATGAACTCCATTGGCCAACATATTGTTGAACCCAGTTAAGAAAGGCTGTCATGTGCCTATGACACTTCTGTATCCGTGTCTGTATTTGTTGCTGCCAATAAAAAAAGATTGATACAAATAACTCCTATGAACCACACAATGCACTCTCTCCCCTGTAGATTGTGGTAACCACCGATCAATAGTATCTCGGTTCCTCACAGAAAAGGAAGGGGGGTATCTCGCGAGGGAAATGTTACCGGCTTCTCTCGCGACATCACGTTTACTTGTTCCTGCTCTCACTACCCGGAGCTCAGCTGCACTACTAACATCCTAGCGACAGCATACAGTTACCTTTTATGCTGCTGGTGAGAGTTAGTGTGGACATACAGCCCCATACATTGCATATAGGGCCACACCACACCATCCTCGCTTGCATGCAGGAACGCATTCAGGCTCATCTGTCTCCATGTTCGGATGAGGCATTGCGTATATGTATAACAGCGTCACGTGACCTTTTACCTACAGCGGGTTATGGTGTCGTGGCAGTTTTATCAAGCACAATTTACATGAAACTGAGAGTGTACCTACCACTCAGGTTATCTGTAGGTGCGGTTTAGCGACGGCGCCTTAGCCCCAGCCTTATGGTCCAAAGCTGAGAGGTGGCTGGAGTCATTACTCGGTATGCGGTTATAGTGGATCCCGCTGGCCTGTGCCGCGCACAAACAGCACGTGGCGAGTGCCCTGTGGCTGTTGCCAGAAGCTTGGTGCTTTTAGCCGTGGATATAGTAGGCGTTGCGCGGCTGTCGGCCAAGCGATCTGTGGACTCACATCCACAGCAACGGGGAGGCGTGGCTATGACGTTACGTGAGCGATTTGTCCTCATTGGCTAAACAGCGTCACGTGACCCGGCCGTCGCACGACAAACACAATTTGTTTGTCGGCTCGAGAATCGTGCGCTCGCGCTTCATCGTGCGCTCGCGCTTCATCGTGCGCGCAGTCGCGGGCTCTATGACTTGCCTCATAGAGGTACGCGCAGAGTATGGAGGCTAAGGTCCCGCTAGAGGCCGTTGCACGCGCTCCCGGTGTTCTGGCGGCGCGTGCACAGCAGAAAACCGCGATCTGTGGTCTGTAGGGTGCGATCAGAGGCGTGGGGGGGGGAGGGGTGGCAGTGGAAAAGTGTGCGTGGGTTAACCCCTTCAGGGAACAGCACTACACGGCAATGGGAAGCGTGTGCGGGTTAACCCCTTCAGGGAACAGCACTACACGGCAATGGGAAGCGTGTGCGGGTTAACCCCTTCTGAGAACAGCACTACACGGCAATGGGAAGCGTGTGCGGGTTAACCCCTTCTGAGAACAGCACTACACGGCAATGGGAAGCGTGTGCGGGTTAACCCCTTCTGAGAAAAGCACTACACGGCAATGGGAAGCGTGTGCGGGTTAACCCCTTCAGGGAACAGCACTACACGGCAATGGCAAGCGTGTGCGGGTTAACCCCTTCTGAGAACAGCACTACACGGCAATGGGAAGCGTGTGCGTGGGTTAACCCCATCTGAGAACAGCACTACATGGCAATGGGAAGCGTGTGTGGGTTAACCCCTTCTGAGAACAGCACTACACGGCAATGGGAAGCGTGTGCGGGTTAACCCCTTCTGAGAACAGCACTACACGGCAATGGGAAGCGTGTGCGGGTTAACCCCTTCTGAGAACAGCACTACATGGCAATGGGAAGCGTGTGTGGGTTAACCCCTTCAGGGAACAGCACTACATGGCAATGGGAAGCGTGTGCGGGTTAACCCCTTCTGAGAACAGCACAACATGGCAATGGGAAGCGTGTGCGGGTTAACCCCTTCAGGGAACAGCACTACACGGCAATGGGAAGCGTGTGCGGGTTAACCCCTTCTGAGAACAGCACTACATGGCAATGGGAAGCGTGTGCGGGTTAACCCCTTCAGGGAACAGCACTACATGGCAATGGGAAGCGTGTGCGGGTTAACCCCTTCAGGGAACAGCACTACATGGCAATGGGAAGCGTGTGCGGGTTAACCCCTTCAGGGAACAGCACTACATGGCAATGGGAAGCGTGTGCGGGTTAACCCCTTCAGGGAACAGCACTACATGGCAATGGGAAGCGTGTGCGGGTTAACCCCTTCAGGGAACAGCACTACATGGCAATGGGAAGCGTGTGCGGGTTAACCCCTTCAGGGAACAGCACTACATGGCAATGGGAAGCGTGTGCGGGTTAACCCCTTCAGGGAACAGCACTACATGGCAATGGGAAGCGTGTGCGGGTTAACCCCTTCAGGGAACAGCACTACATGGCAATGGGAAGCGTGTGTGGGTTAACCCCTTCATAGTTTTTTTTTCAAATAAACCTTTTGGTTCCTTTTCCCTCGCCATCCGAGCCGCGTGTTCCAAGGTTAATATTTATTTGCTGCCATTAATGAACGCTGTCCCGAAATGCTTGTGTAGGGGAGGGGGAGGCGGGGGTGTCTGTTGATGATTTGACCGGTGGGGCTGGTTGGCGTGGAGAGGGGGTCTGGGAGAGGAGGCGCAGCTGAGTATGAAAAAACGCAAAGAGATCTGTTCTCCTATTGGCTCCCGGCGCACCATGTGACCGCGTCCCCGCACGGGAACACAATCTTGTTGTATCCCATGCTGGCTGACGCGCCACAGCACAAAGCGGGCCAGGAAGCGAGGAGGCACCGGAGCCTGCTAGTGAGGAGGTGAGGGATTGGTGTGAGGCGCGCACGCCGCCGGCACCAGCGGGGTTCTAACCTTAGACTGTGCCAGGGTGTGTCTAAAGGGTGTGCTGAGGGAACTGAAGGATGGGCTAGTGCTGGGAGTATGATGTGATGAGGGTGTAGATGAGAAGAAGTTTTGGGGGAGACTGCAGTAGGTGAGGGGGGTGGGGAGAGGGGGAGGTTACATGTTGCAGGCAGATAGTAGTGAGCTCACCAGAAGTTGTCCAGTAATATCTTTATGCAGAAAGTTGCTGAAAGATCCAGACAGACTGTTGCCCACTTCTTGTCTAACGTTTATTTTTCACCAAAAACCGTCTCCGCTGTCTTATCCCCCCACGGGGGTGTTATGTGTATTTAGGGTGTGTGTGGGGGTTATGTGTTTGGGGTGTGGGGGGTTATTGGCTGTATTTGGGGTGTGGGTTGTTATGTGTATTTGGGGTGTGGGGGGTTTATTATGTGCAATTGGGGTGTTGGGTGTTATATGTATTTGGGGGTGGGGGTTGTGTGTATTGGGGATGGGGAGGGTTAGTGTGTGTATTGGGGGTGGGGAGAGAGACTGGGGTGTGAGAGAAAGGGAGCGCAACACAGCGTCTCGTCTTTTGCAAGCGCGACGCAATTGTGAATGACGACAATCCCAAGTGTGGCTAGCTTTGAATTCCTATTGGACACCGCTGCACTAGAAGATATAAGCGAGTGAGGCTGTCTGTCTGACCAATCACAGTGCTTGGTTGGAAGGGAGGAAGAGGTAGCTTAGTGGTGATGTCATTGCCTTTTAAGTGGATGAACCTGGCTGAAATCCCAGTGTCGGCTCCTTGTGACCTTTGACCAGTCACATTATCTCCCTGTGAATCAGACACAAAAATGGGATTGCAAAGTGGAGCATGCCCGACGCTGCATGGAAACTCTCTCGTGCAACCCCGCTTCAGGGAGGCACATATCCGGGATTTCATGGTGCTATAATGCATGTGCATGCAGCAAAACACAGGCTTCAATCTCTTAAGCAGCAGTTCAAGCTGCCATTTTTTCTTTTCTTTTTTCTCCCCTCCCCCTTTTAATATGTTTATCAATACTATCCACACAATGATAAGTAATTAGCTAAGTTGCGGATTGATCCGTTCTCCTGTGATCAATTTGGTGAAGATTCATCTCAGGGGTTCACTAAATGGCTTTAGTGCAGCAGAAGAGGACCAAAGATGCAAAGTTCTGTGGGGAAAATCATGTGACCAGGCAGGCACTAGATACAATTGGTGCACTGCTAGAGAGAGGGCAGGGCTCAAAAAGAGGTGTGCCAGAGCCTGATTCAGAAGAGGAAGGGGATGTGACTTTGAAGATGGTTGCTTTAGAAACAAAAAATGCTTGTTACATTATAATACATTAAACATTTAGTCTGGAATCATTGGGGCGTGAGCGTTCTGTCATCCTCAGGTTAACTGTTGCTGCCTAGGCCCATGTCGTCGCTTAAGTTAATTTCTCACATTGTAACCACAGACTTGCCCTTTGCCACTATAAGAGGGTGGCAGCAGATGTCATCTTCGTGCAAGAGACTCACTTAAGCAGATGCTCTTCTGCCACGTTTTTCCATAAACAGGACTCAAGTATTTATTTTCTCAACCTCGGTGACAAAAAGAGGAGTCACTATTCTGATAAATAATAACATTCCTTTTAAACCAGATCTAATTAAGACATAAAGAGTAGATTAATTTTCTGGTTGGTATATTGGGTGGTTTACAGGTAATGTTGGCAAATATATGTGCTCCATAGGTCCCTTTTCACAGCTTTGAGATATCAGAAAGGGCCTATTCATTGTCGGTGGTGATTTTTAATACGGTCTGTAACATAAAATATGCTAAATCAAGTCAATGCAGTGATGCCCCTAACACCCACGCCCCATTAGAGTCTAGAACTCAGTTTTATTACAAGTCCTTCAGTTGGTCGACATTTGGAGAAGTCATCACCCAGCTGCTAGAGATTACACTTTTTTTCTCAGCTCCACATACTGTAAGTTGTATTCTCATATTGCCTTCTTGTTGTTGGATGCACGTCTGGTTTCACAGAGACCCCAGCCAGTTATCCATAACATGATCAATATTCTAATTCACAATATGTCCTCTCCTAACATGGTTCGTCAATGGGGAGTGAATTTTCATCCATTCCGGAGATTTTACTTCAAATAGAAAACTATCTCAAATCATTTTTTTAAAATCTAACTGCTCTCAAGATCTACAGGCATACCCCGCATTAACGTACGCAATGGGACCGGAGCATGTATGTAAAGCGAAAATGTACTTAAAGTGAAGCACTCCCTTTTCCCACTTATCGATGCATGTACTGTATTGCAATCGCCATATACGTGCATAACTGATGTAAATAACACATTTGTAACAGGCTCTATAGTCTCCCTGCTTGAGCACAGCTTCGGTACAGGTAGGGAGCCGGCATTGATGTTCAGGACGTGCTGACAGGCGCATGCGCGAGCTGCCGTTTGCCTATTGGGCGATATGTCCTTACTTGCGAGTGTACTTAAAGCAAGTGTCCTTAAACCGGGGTATGCCTGTACCCTGTTCGACTATATGGGAAACAAATAACGAGTTAATCAAAGTTGCCTTATATAGGAGAAAATGTAGAATGAGGAGAATTGCTGAGCGCACATCAGAACTTGCCAGTTGAAAGGTGATCACAAACTTAATCAACCTGAAGACATCTTGGGTAAAAAAAAAATCAAGGTCGGAGGAGAATTGAATTTGTGTTCATCAGAGAAAACAGAGCAGGCCATGAGATGGACTTCCCAGAAAGCCATGGGGAGGAGGATTAATGCCCACACCAAATTAACACCTTTTTCACTCAAAATATACATGCCATTCGCATCAACAAGGGTACCTTGCCACAGATTCAGATTACGTAGCAATTTCAACCATTTTACCAAAGTCTTTACTGCGGTAAGAAAGCTAATTCTTCTAATATTACTCATTCAGTCCTAAATTCATTTTTCAAATCATGTGAACTTCCAAAATGTAAACTAGACCAATTAATGAAACATAATAACCCTATATCTATAGAAGAGATTGCTTTGGCTGTTAAAGAGTTGAAAAGTACTAAAACTCCCAGGCCTGAAGATTCTTCAATGCCATTTATAAAACAAATTATCATATTATAACTCCTCATCTTACTACGATGTTGAATACATTTTTAGACGGGATATCAGTTCCCGAATCCATGGTGTCAGCTAATATTGACCATGTGACTGCGTAATGCTAAAGACCCCAACAGTAGGATAAATGAATGAATAGATAACCAGATACTTGTAGGGGGGACCCCTAAACATAAACTTGATAGAAGACAGGTATTGGGTTGCAGCCCCGGATGGTAAGCTCACTAATAAGTGATGCTGTTGTTAACAATAACACCAGGAAGATTGAGCATAATAACACCCTATAACGTACCAATTGTCTAAATAAAGTCCCGAACAGGAAAACATGTAGCAAGCGATTGACTCACCCTGAGTGCTGCACAGTCCATGCGATCCAAAGGTGAGGCGTCCCCAGGTGTGCTTCCATCCAAGGGGTAGGCTAGTAGAGAAGGAGAAAAACTGGAAGAGCCCTACTGTAGGTATCAAAAAAGTAGAAAGGAGGGTGCGTATCCCATAAAAAAAAATATTTATTTGTCATGGAAAAACAGGGCAATGGAGTCCTACCAACGTTTCACGCTTCACAGAGCGCTTTCTCAAGGTTACCTTTATCAACGAGAAAGCGCTCTGTGAAGCGTGAAACGTTGGTAGGGCTCCCCATTGCCCTGTTTTTCCATGACCAATAAATAATTTTTTTTATGGGATACGCACCCTCCTTTCTACTTTTTTGATACCTACTGTACAGTAGTGCTCTTCCAGTTTTTCTCCTTTTCTACTGTCAGCTAATACTGTTCTGATACCGAAAAAGGTTAAAGATCCCAGCAATTGCGACAGCTATTGCCCGATCTCTTTTATTAACACTGATTTGAAAATATTTACAAAGATATTGGCCAATCGTTTTATGTCGGACCTAGTGCATCATGACCATGTCTGGTTCATCCCTACTAGACAAGCTTCAGATAATATGAGACAAACTATTGACCTAATTCACAGTGCGAAATCTGCTAAAGTACTTTCTGTGTAGCTTTCTTTAGTTGCTGAGAATGCCTTTGATAGACTTGATTGGAGATATGTATTCGCAATCTTATGACATATGGGCTTTACGGGTATGTTTCTCAGGGCCATTCAGTTTCTTCAAGTCTCCTACTGCTACAGTTTGATGCTCTGGCCATCTCTCTAAACAAATTCAAATCGCTAATTACACGAGACAGGGCTGCCCTCTTTCTCCACTCCTGTTCGCATTGTCTGTCGGGTCCTGGCTACTGCATTAGGCTTAATCCCAATATCTCAAGTATTTTGATGGGTGGAAAAGAATACAAAATGTCTCTCTTTACTGATGATGTGCTATTGATCGTCTCTAAACCACTTCCCTGACTAGTCTTTTTCAAATGCTGGAACATTTTGGCTCAGTTTCAGGTTTTAAAATCAACTACTCAAAGTCTTTCGCCCTCAATATTAATTTACTAAAGGATATCAAAAAGCTTCTCAGTGCTGATTTAGATTTTTCCTGGCAAACCGCTTCCCTCCCGTATTTAGGGATTAATATCACCAAGACCTACGATTCTCTACAGATCCAATCAAGCATTCTCTAGCCCTGTGGAACCATCTCAAATTGAAATATAATCTCTCGACCAAGAACTCCAGTATGATTCTAACTCTTCCATAACCCTGAGTTTGGGCCTGGGACATTTGGCTCAGCCTTTGTTGCCTGGAGGTTAGCTGATTAGCAGCAGCCAGAAGTTCAATATGACCTGTACTTAAGGAAAATGCATATAAATCCCTACACTTACACATTTCAACTCCTCCCTCTACTCTGCTACCTTTCCCACCTCCTTCAAGCATGCAACAGTTGACCTTACCTGTCTCTCTAACTAACGCCCTGTCTCCCTCCTTCCTTTTGCCTCTAAACTTCCTGAATGCCTTGTATTTTCTTGCTTGCTCCATTTTCTCACCACCTATTCTCTCCTAGATTCTCTAGAATCTGGTTTCCACAGAAACAGCCATCACTAAAATAACTAATGACCACCATGCTCCCAAAGACAAAGGTCATTACACTGTTCTCATACTACTCGACCTCTCTGCAGCCTTTGATACTGTGGACCACCCTCTTTTCCTTTACATTCTCTATACCCTTAGTATCCATAACAGCTATATCCTGGATCTCCTCATACCTCTCCCATCGTATTTTCAGTGTCTCATTTGCTAACTCTTCCTCCTCTATCGATCTCTCTGTGGACTTACCCCAGGGGTCTGCTCTGGGACCTCTTCTCTTTTCTCTTTACACACTCTCTCTAGGTGACCTTATCACATCTATTGTGTTCAAATATCACCTCTATGCTGATGACACACAAAATGTACCTTTCATCCCCAGACATTACACCTGCAGTAACAGACTAAAGTCTCTGAATGTCTCTCGGCTATATCATCCTGGATGGTCCTCTGCCGACTCAAACTTAACATGTCAAAGACAGAGCTCCTCATACTTCCTCCCAAGCCCGGCCGTACTGCCCCTTCTACATTACTTTTGACAGCACTATCATACACCCTGTATCACAAGCATGCTGCCTAGGTGTTACATTTTATTCCTCCCTCATATTCTCCTCTCACATTCACAATGTAGCTAAAACAATTTCTTCCTCTGTAACATTGCAAAGATATGTCCTTTCCTCTGTCACTCTACTGCTAAAACCCTAATGCAGGCCCTCATTCTCTCCCGTCTCGACTAGTGTAACCTCCTACTTTCTGGCCTTCCTGCCTCTCACCTGTCTCCCCTACAATCTATCCTAAACACTGCTGCTAAAATCACTTAACTCTCTCCTAAATCTATCTCGGCGTCACCCCTGCTAAAATCTCTCTCCTGGCTTCCTATTAAATCCTGTATTACTTACAAAATTCTCCTCCTCTCTTTTAAGGCTATACACTATTCTGCCCCTCCTTACATGTCAGCCCTAGTTTCTCGCTATACACAAGCACGACTCTTGCGTTCTGCTCAAGGATGTCTTTTGTCTACTCCTTTTGTATCTAAAGCCCTCTCCCACCTAAAACCTGTCTCACTCACTCACTACCCCACACCTCTGGAATTCCCTTCCCCTCAATATCTGACCAGCACCCTCTATTTCCATCTTTAGGACCTTTCTTAAAACACACCTCTTTAATGAAGCATATGGGTAGCTCTGCTGGCTGATATGCACTGACCGTGGCCTCTTGCAGACGCACTTACCAGAACACCCTCCTACTGTCTCTGTAAGTTCTCCCCACTTACCACTTAGATTGTAAGCTCTTTGGGGCAGGGACTATTTTTCCTATTGTTTTGTCTGAAGCACTTATTGCTATTGTGTTATAATATTATGTTACGTGTGTTGTAAAGCGCTATGCACCTGGATGGCGCTATATAAATAAAGATATACATACATCAGTTATTATTTAGATGGTATTTAACCCCAGCGCACCATAAATAACACCATCTCCTCTGCTTGTTTTAGAGACTGAATGAGTCTTTCACACATTTGGTGGTTCTGCCCGGGGCATGGCCCCAGTATGGAGACAAGTCTTCAACTTTATTCATTTCCTGTTGGGGACTATTCCTTAACCGGATCCCTGGACAGCCGTGCTGGGCAGCCCTCCTGATTTGCCCAAATATTAATGGAAATGTATCTTACATATTCCCTCTGCAGCCAGATGTGGCCAGGTGCAGCTTTCTGGAACAAACCATTAACACCTGACATAAACATAATAACGCACCGTGTCTGGCACGTTTCCGTTATGGAGAGAATCACTTCATTTCTGATAGATAGGTGTTGCAAAGTTACCTTGGTTTGGGAACCCTGCTTTGACTCTGAGGACTGGCTCTGATCTATATATATGAGTGAAAAAATGTTTGTCTGTCTGCACCCTCACCTCATTGGCCTGCGGGGTGGGCTGACGTCACGGCATTTCCCCTCCCCAGTGAGAATAGGTGAGGAGGGAAGGGGGGGCTCTGTGTTTAGGGAAGTGAAGAGGGCTGCAGAGTGAGAAGTGGCAATCTGATGGGAGGAAGGAAGGAAAGAGAGAAAGAGGGAGGGAGGGAGAGAGGGAGAGAACACATCCCACACTAATACATGCACACACCCCACACACATCCACACTAATACATATACACACACCCCACACACATCCACACTAATACATATACACACACCCCACACACATCCACACTAATACATGCACACACCCCACACACATCCACACTAATACATGCACACACCCCACACACATCCACACTAATACATATACACACACCCCACACACATCCACACTAATACATATACACACACCCCACACACATCCACACTAATACATGCACACTCCCCACACACATCCACACTAATACATACATCCACACTAATACATGCACACACCCCACACACATCCACACTAATACATATACACACACCCCACACACATCCACACTAATACATATACACACACCCCACACACATCCACACTAATACATGCACACACCCCACACACATCCACACTAATACATATACACACACCCCACACACATCCACACTAATACATGCACACACCCACACACACACTAATACATGCACACTCCCCACACACATCCACACTAATACATACATCCACACTAATACATGCACACACCCCACACACATCCACACTAATACATATACACACACCCCACACACATCCACACTAATACATGCACACACCCACACACACACTAATACATGCACACTCCCCACACACATCCACACTAATACATACATCCACACTAATACATGCACACACCCCACACACATCTACACTAATACATATACACACACCCCACACACATCCACACTAATACATACACACACCCCACACACATCCACACTAATACATGCACACACCCCACACACATCCACACTAATACATGCACACACCCCACACACATCCACACTAATACATGCACACACCCCACACACATCCACACTAATACATGCACACACCCCACACACATCCACACTAATACATATACACACACCCCACACACATCCACACTAATACATGCAAACACCCACACACACACTAATACATGCACACTCCCCACACACATCCACACTAATACATACATCCACACTAATACATGCACACACCCCACACACATCCACACTAATACATATACACACACCCCACACACATCCACACTAATACATATACACACACCCCACACACATCCACACTAATACATGCACACACCCACACACACACTAATACATGCACACTCCCCACACACATCCACACTAATACATACATCCACACTAATACATGCACACACCCCACACACATCCACACTAATACATATACACACATCCACACTAATACATACACACACCCCACACACATCCACACTAATACATACATCCACACTAATACATGCACACACCCCACACACATCCACACTAATACATATACACACCCCACACACATCCACACTAATACATGCACACACCCACACACACACACTAATACATGCACACACCCCACACACATTCACACTAATACATACATCCACACAAATACATGCACACATCCACACTAATACATACACACACACACACATCCACACTAATACATGCACACACTCCACACACATCCACACTAATACATACACACACACACACACACACACACACACCCACACATCCACACTAATACATGCGCACACACACACATCCACACTAATACATGCACACACCCCACACACATCCACACTAATACATGCACACACCCCACACCCACCCACACACATCCACACTAATACATGCACACACATCCAACTTATACATATCACACACACACACACACACACACACACACACACACACACACACACACACACACACACACACACACACACACACACACACACACACACACACACACACACACACACACACACACACACACACACACACATCCACACTAATACATGCACACACCCCACACACATTCCACACTAATACATGCACACACATCCACACTAATACACACACACACACACACACATCCACACTAATACATGCACACACACACACACACATCCACACTAATACACACACACACACACACACATCCACACTAATACATGCACACACACACACACATTCACACTAATACATGCACACACCCCACACATAAAATAGGGAACAACTAGCCTCAGGAGAGTGAAAGAGCAAAATAAGGGGACTATCTGTTGAATTTCCCTCTTTTTGCCCTCCCTAGTCACACAGAAGGATAAAGGAGAGGAATGTGACCACGGGAGGCAGCAGGGGTATTGATTTTTGGAGAGGAGTAAAGAGGCCTCTTCCTGGCACCAGCTGCAGTATCTGTGCAGGAGGTCGGTCTGTCTCACGCCAGTGCCACACGTCCGTGCCACACGTCAGTGCCTCACTTCTTGCCTTATTACTGTCACCTTGCTGGTTTCTTCTCCAGCAGGTCAGCAAGAGACAATAACACTCCGTCACCCAGTGAAAAACGTACGGTACCCTCTGCTTTATACACTGTGTCTCTCGGCAATGTCACTGTGACTCGCACAGGTCATTACACATAGCTGTGCTCACAGTGTATACAGCACAGCACTACGACACACATGGGGATGATGAGTTGCTTGATTCCATTTTGTGTGTGTTTGTTTCCCTGTATCTGTCTGTATTGGTGTCTCTGTGTGTGTCTGTTCCTGTGTGTATGTCGGTGTCTCTGTGTGAGTCTGTTCCTGTGTGTATGTCGGTGTCTCTGTGTGTGTCTGTTCCTGTGTGTATGTCGGTGTCTCTGTGTGTGTCTGTTCCTGTGTGTATGTCGGTGTCTCTGTGTGTGTCTGTTCCTGTGTGTATGTCGGTGTCTCTGTGTGTGTCTGTTCCTGTGTGTATGTCGGTGTCTCTGTGTGTGTCTGTTCCTGTGTGTATGTCGGTGTCTCTGTGTGTGTCTGTTCCTGTGTGTATGTCGGTGTCTCTGTGTGTGTCTGTTCCTGTGTTTATGTCGGTGTCTCTGTGTGTGTCTGTTCCTGTGTTTATGTCGGTGTTTCTGTGTGTGTCTGTTCCTGTGTGTATGTCGGTGTCTCTGTGTGTGTATGTTCCTGTGTGTATGTCGGTGTCTCTGTGTGTGTCTGTTCCTGTGTGTATGTCGGTGTCTCTGTGTGTGTCTGTTCCTGTGTGTATGTCGGTGTCTCTGTGTGTGTCTGTTCCTGTGTGTATGTCGGTGTCTCTGTGTGTGTCTGTTCCTGTGTGTATGTCGGTGTCTCTGTGTGTGTCTGTTCCTGTGTGTATGTCGGTGTCTCTGTGTGTGTCTGTTCCTGTGTGTATGTCGGTGTCTCTGTGTGTGTCTGTTCCTGTGTGTATGTCGGTGTCTCTGTGTGTGTCTGTTCCTGTGTGTATGTCGGTGTCTCTGTGTGTGTCTGTTCCTGTGTGTATGTCGGTGTCTCTGTGTTTTCGTGTGCTCAGTCCTCAGGTTGCAGGACGTTCCTCTGATGCTCTCTTGGTGAGTTCTCTGCAGATTGGGGAGCTCCCACGGAGCACGGATAAATATGAATATTTATAGGAGTATTTACATTTCCTGTGTTCCCTGCAGAATCATTATTAGTGGAACCTGTGATGTGTGTCACAGACTATACGCTGCAGGCTCACACACAGCTGCACCTTTGTGCTCACCAGGACACTATATTTCTGCCTCTCCACTCTCTCTTACACATAATAAGCCACGGCAGAGACCCGAGGGTGTGTAAAACAACTAATTGCACATTTTGGGTGTGTTAGGAGGAAAGCCGCGCCATGTGCACACTGTACCTGTGTCCGCGGATACTGTGTCAGTCCTGCAGGGTGTGACACCTTTAATTGAATGTATGTAGATTAGTTTTTATTTTACAGATGTGCTAAGAGGAAAGTAAGTTAAAAGATCCCAAGATCCCGCATATCGGTGTGAGCCCGAGAAAGGTCCTGTTTAGCAGCACAATCTTGTTTTGAAAATAAATTATAGAGGCATAAAGACATAATTAGTCTCTGAAGGTCAGGTGCATCTTATCTATCTGTTTCATTTTGACATGCTTCTTTTTACTGCGCTGCGTACCACTAGCAGCGGTATACAAGAACATGCTATTATTATTATTATTTACTGAGTACAGTGTGAGCGCTGTGTGCCGGGCTGTGCAGTGTGCTGGGCTGTGCAGTGTGCCGGCTGTGCAGTGTGCCGGGCTGTGCAGTGTGCCGGGCTGTGCAGTGTGCCGGGCTGTGCAGTGTGAGCACTGTGTGCCGGGCTGTGCAGTGTGAGCACTGTGTGCCTGGCTGTGCAGTGTGAGCGCTGTGTGCCGGGCTGTGCAGTGTGAGCACTGTGTGCCGGGCTGTGCAGTGTGAGCACTGTGTGCCGGGCTGTGCAGTGTGAGCACTGTGTGCCGGGCTGTGCAGTGTGCTGGGCTGTGCAGTGTGCCGGGCAGTGCAGTGTGAGCACTGTGTGCCGGGCTGTGCAGTGTGAGCACTGTGTGCCGGGCTGTGCAGTGTGAGCGCTGTGTGCCGGGCTGTGCAGTGTGAGCACTGTGTGCCGGGCTGTACAGTGTGAGCGCAGTGTGCCGGGCTGTACAGTGTGAGCGCAGTGTCCCGGGCTGTGCAGTGTGAGCACAGTGTGCCGGGCTGTACAGTGTGAGCGCAGTGTGCCGGGCTGTACAGTGTGAGCGCTGTGTGCCGGGCTGTACAGTGTGAGCGCTGTGTGCCGGGCTGTACAGTGTGAGCGCAGTGTGCCGGGCTGTAAAGTGTGAGCGCAGTGTACGCGGCTGTACAGTGTGAGCGCTGTGTGCCGGGCTGTACAGTGTGAGCGCTGTGTGCGCGGCTGTACAGTGTGAGCGCTGTGTGCCGGGCTGTACAGAGTGAGCGCTGTGTGCCGGGCTGTACAGTGTGAGCGCTGTGTGCCGGGCTGTACAGAGTGAGCGCTGTGTGCCGGGCTGTACAGAGTGAGCGCTGTGTGCCGGGCTGTACAGTGTGAGCGCAGTGTGCCGGGCTGTACAGAGTGAGCGCTGTGTGCCGGGCTGTGCAGTGTGAGCGCTGTGTGCCGGGCTGTGCAGTGTGAGCACTGTGTGCCGGGCTGTACAGTGTGAGCGCTGTGTGCCGGGCTGTACAGTGTGAGCGCAGTGTGCGCGGCTGTACAGTGTGAGCGTAGTGTGCCGGGCTGTACAGTGTGAGCGCAGTGTGCCGGGCTGTACAGTGTGAGCGCAGTGTGCGCGGCTGTACAGTGTGAGCCCTGTGTGCCGGGCTGTACAGTGTGAGCGCAGTGTGCGCGGCTGTACAGTGTGAGCCCTGTGTGCCGGGCTGTACAGTGTGAGCCCTGTGTGCCGGGCTGTACAGTGTGAGCGCTGTGTGCCGGGCTGTACAGTGTGAGCGCTGTGTGCGCGGCTGTACAGTGTGAGCCCTGTGTGCCGGGCTGTACAGTGTGAGCGCTGTGTGCCGGGCTGTACAGTGTGAGCGCTGTGTGCGCGGCTGTACAGTGTGAGCCCTGTGTGCCGGGCTGTACAGTGTGAGCGCTGTGTGCCGGGCTGTACAGTGTGAGCGCAGTGTGCCGGGCTGTACAGTGTGAGCGCAGTGTGCCGGGCTGTACAGTGTGAGCGCTGTGTGCCGGGCTGTACAGTGTGAGCGCTGTGTGCCGGGCTGTACAGTGTGAGCGCCGTGTGCTGGGCTGTACAGTGTGAGCGCAGTGTGCCGGGCTGTACAGTGTGAGCGCCGTGTGCCGGGCTGTACAGTGTGAGCGCCGTGTGCCGGGCTGTACAGTGTGAGCGCAGTGTGCCGGGCTGTACAGTGTGAGCGCTGTGTGCCGGGCTGTACAGTGTGAGCGCAGTGTGCCGGGCTGTACAGTGTGAGCGCTGTGTGCCGGGCTGTACAGTGTGAGCGCAGTGTGAGCGCAGTGTGCCGGGCTGTACAGTGTTAGCGCAGTGTGCCGGGCTGTACAGTGTGAGCGCAGTGTGCCGGGCTGCACAGTGTGAGCGCAGTGTGCCGGGCTGTACAGTGTGAGCGCTGTGTGAGCGCAGTGTGCCGGGCTGTACAGTGTGAGCGCTGTGTGCCGGGCTGTACAGTGTGAGCGCAGTGTGCCGGGCTGTACACTGTGAGCGCTGTGTGCCGGGCTGTACAGTGTGAGCGCTGTGTGCCGGGCTGTACAGTGTGAGCGCAGTGTGCCGGGTTGTACAGTGTGAGCGCAGTGTGCCGGGCTGCTCAGTGTGAGCGCTGTGTGCCGGGCTGTACAGTGTGAGCGCAGTGTGCCGGGCTGTACAGTGTGAGCGCTGTGTGCCGGGCTGTACAGTGTGAGCGCAGTGTGCCGGGCTGTACAGTGTGAGCGCAGTGTGCCGGGCTGTACACTGTGAGCCCTGTGTGCCGGGCTGTACAGTGTGAGCGCAGTGTGCCGGGCTGTACAGTGTGAGCGCTGTGTGCCGGGCTGTACACTGTGAGCCCTGTGTGCCGGGCTGTACAGTGTGAGCGCAGTGTGCCGGGCTGTACAGTGTGAGCCCTGTGTGCCGGGCTGTACAGTGTGAGCGCTGTGTGCCGGGCTGTACAGTGTGAGCGCTGTGTGCCGGGCTGTACAGTGTGAGCCCTGTGTGCCGGGCTGTACAGTGTGAGCGCAGTGTGCCGGGCTGTACAGTGTGAGCGCAGTGTGCCGGGCTGTACAGTGTGAGCGCAGTGTGCCGGTCTGTACAGTGTGAGCGCTGTGTGAGCGCTGTGTGCCGGACTGTACAGTGTGAGCGCAGTGTGCCGGGCTGTACAGTGTGAGTGCTGTGTGCCGGGCTGTACAGTGTGAGCGCTGTGTGCCGGGCTGTACAGTGTGAGCGCTGTGTGAGCGCTGTGTGCCGGGCTGTACAGTGTGAGCGCTGTGTGCTGGGCTGTACACTGTGAGCGCTGTGTGCCGGGCTGTACAGTGTGAGCCCTGTGTGCCGGGCTGTACAGTGTGAGCGCTGTGTGCCGGGCTGTACACTGTGAGCGCTGTGTGCCGGGCTGTACAGTGTGAGCGCTGTGTGCCGGGCTGTACACTGTGAGCGCTGTGTGCCGGGCTGTACAGTGTGAGCGCTGTGTGCCGGGCTGTACAGTGTGAGCGCTGTGTGCCGGGCTGTACAGTGTGAGCGCAGTGTGCCGGGCTGTACAGTGTGAGCGCTGTGTGCCGGGCTGTACAGTGTGAGCGCAGTGTGCCGGGCTGTACAGTGTGAGCGCTGTGTGCCGGGCTGTACAGTGTGAGCGCAGTGTGCCGGGCTGTACAGTGTGAGCGCAGTGTGCGCGGCTGTACACTGTGAGCGCAGTGTGCCGGGCTGTACAGTGTGAGCGCAGTGTGCCGGGCTGTACAGTGTGAGCGCTGTGTGCCGGGCTGTACAGTGTGAGCGCAGTGTGCCGGGCTGTACAGTGTGAGCGCAGTGTGACGGGCTGTACACTGTGAGCGCTGTGTGCCGGGCTGTACAGTGTGAGCGCTGTGTGCCGGGCTGTACTGTGTTAGCGCAGTGTGCCGGGCTGTACAGTGTTAGCGCAGTGTGCCGGGCTGTACAGTGTTAGCGCAGTGTGCCGGGCTGTACAGTGTTAGCGCAGTGTGCCGGGCTGTACAGTGTGAGCGCAGTGTGCCGGGCTGTACAGTGTGAGCGCTGTGTGCCGGGCTGTACAGTGTGAGCGCTGTGTGCGCGGCTGTACACTGTGAGCGCTGTGTGCGCGGCTGTACACTGTGAGCGCTGTGTGCGCGGCTGTACACTGTGAGCGCTGTGTGCCGGGCTGTACAGTGTGAGCGCTGTGTGCCGGGCTGTACAGTGTGAGCGCTGTGTGCCGGGCTGTACAGTGTGAGCGCTGTGTGCCGGGCTGTACAGTGTTGATGTGGATTTGATCCAGTTAAAAGTCTTAACCTGCAGGCCCATCACAGGACTGGCCAAATTTCAGCTTACAGTAGATTTAATTAATTAAAGGTTTCTTGTAACTGCTCCATAATACTAATGTGCAAATTTCTGGAACCAGTACTGAATTCTATCTCTGGGTGCCTGCAAGTCCTTCCGCCAGATCTCTGACAAGTGAGGCTTAAAGAAAACGTTCGTGTTCTTTGTGGCTGTGCCTTCCAAAGAGGGAAGGGTGTTCTGGACAGCCTGACATGCATCTAATTTGTGAATGAAGCACACATGTCATATAATAATTTTATTCACATGTAAGTTGATTGTACAACAGCAGAATCTCTCTGAGCGCACATTGAGCGGTACTGTGCTCTCATCTGGTCCCTGTCTTAGAACTGCTGAATATTTTGCCCCTTTTAGTTCTCCAGCTTCTTGCATCTGGTTCTTTTGCAAAAAAACTTTCCATAGGAAATGTGCTCATACCCACATGAGGCCTTGAGTTTAAAGAAGCAGTGCCCTAGTACTACGCTCAAATTCCAGGAGTGCAGCAACTACTTACAGATATGGAGGGAGACGGAGTTGCGTACATGTGTGTCACATGGTGTCTGCTCTCTGCAGGTTGTCTTGGAGTGTGTGCTCAGGAGGGAACTTGTCTACAACAAGGTCACCCCTACGTTCCACCACTGGAGGATCGCAGACAAGAAGTTTGGCCTCACGTTTCAGAGCCCAGCAGATGCCAGAGCATTCGATAGGGGGATACGCCGCGCCATCGAAGACCTCACGCAAGGTAATTGATGTTGCTCAAGGCCAGATCTCTGTCCTTCATCATTTTAGTGGTGCCTGTTGTATAAAAACCGCCTCGTGCATCGGATTCCTGGAAGTAGGAGAGGGAAGCTGAATCCCTCTGACTTGCAATAATCCGGTGAGTGGTGCACCCCCCACTAACTGGTCTAGGACATTTGGTTGCGGCCATTTCGCCGCTACGGTAAGTGCCTAACTCCCTACCCTAAGCCCTTACCCTAAAACCCCTTAAATTAACCCCCTACCCTAAACAGTAATAGAACTTACCTTAGAAGCGGCCGCCGATGGGAATCGGCTGCGCGGTGGGTCCGTCTGCCTTCGAATGTCCTATTCTACCACTAACGCTATTAAGTTATTGACCTCTTGTTAATGTGACAGACGGCTGTCACCCCTCCCTCATTAGTACATATATACATACCCCTCACTCTGCTCCCTCATTAGTACATATATACATACCCCTCACTCTGCTCCCTCATTAGAACATCTATACATACCCCTCACTCTGCTCCCTCATTAGTACATATATACATACCCCTCACTCTGCTCCCTCATTAGAACATCTATACATATCCCTCACTCTGCTCCCTCATTAGAACATATATACATATCCCTCACTCTGCTCCCTCATTAGAACATCTATACATATCCCTTACTCTGCGCCATCATTAGAACATATATACATATCCCTCACTCTGCTCCCTCATTAGAACATATATACATATCCCTCACTCTGCTCCCTCATTAGAACATATATACATATCCCTCACTCTGCTCCCTCATTAGAACATATATACATATCCCTCACTCTGCTCCCTCATTAGAACATCTATACATATCCCTCACTCTGCTCCCTCATTAGAACATATATACATACCCCTCACTCTGCTCCCTCATTAGAACATCTATACATATCCCTCACTCTGCTCCCTCATTAGAACATATATACATATCCCTCACTCTGCTCCCTCATTAGAACATATATACATACCCCTCACTCTGCTCCCTCATTAGAACATATATACATACCCCTCACTCTGCTCCCTCATTAGAACATATATACATACCCCTCACTCTGCTCCCTCATTAGAACATATATACATATCCCTCACTCTGCTCTCTCATTAGAACATATATACATATCCCTCACTCTGCTCCCTCATTAGAACATATATACATATCCCTCACTCTGCTCCCTCATTAGAACATATATACATATCCCTCACTCTGCTCCCTCATTAGAACATATATACATACCCCTCATTCTGCTCCCTCATTAGAACATATATACATATCTCTCACTCTGCTCCCTCATTAGAACATATATACATATCCCTCACTCTGCTCCCTCATTAGAACATATATACATATCCCTCACTCTGCTCCCTCATTAGAACATATATACATATCCCTCACTCTGCTCCCTCATTAGAACATATATACATATCCCTCACTCTGCTCCCTCATTAGAACATATATACATATCCCTCACTCTGCTCCCTCATTAGAACATATATACATACCCCTCACTCTGCTCCCTCATTAGAACATATATACATACCCCTCACTCTGCTCCCTCATTAGAACATATATACATATCTCTCACTCTGCTCCCTCATTAGAACATATATACATATCCCTCACTCTGCTCCCTCATTAGAACATATATACATATCCCTCACTCTGCTCCCTCATTAGAACATATATACATATCCCTCACTCTGCTCCCTCATTAGAACACCTATACATATCCCTCACTCTGCTCCCTCATTAGAACATATATACATATCCCTCACTCTGCTCCCTCATTAGAACATATATACATATCCCTCACTCTGCTCCCTCATTAGAACATATATACATATCCCTCACTCTGCTCCCTCATTAGAACATATATACATATCCCTCACTCTGCTCCCTCATTAGAACATATATACATATCCCTCACTCTGCTCCCTCATTAGAACATATATACATATCCCTCACTCTGCTCCTTCATTAGAACATATATACATATCCCTCACTCTGCTCCCTCATTAGAACATATATACATATCCCTCACTCTGCTCCATCATTAGAACATATATACATATCCCTCACTCTGCTCCCTCATTAGAACACCTATACATATCCCTCACTCTGCTCCCTCATTAGAACATCTATACATATCCCTCACTCTGCTCCCTCATTAGAACATATATACATACCCCTCACTCTGCTCCCTCATTAGAACACCTATACATATCCCTCACTCTGCTCCCTCATTAGAACATATATACATATCCCTCACTCTGCTCCCTCATTAGAACACATATACATATCCCGCACTCTGCTCCCTCATTAGAACATATATACATATCTCTCACTCTGCTCCCTCATTAGAACATATATACATATCCCTCACTCTGCTCCCTCATTAGAACATATATACATACCCCTCACTCTGCTCCCTCATTAGTACATATATACATACCCCTCACTCTGCTCCCTCATTAGAACATATATACATACCCCTCACTCTGCTCCCTCATTAGTACATATATACATACCCCTCACTCTGCTCCCTCATTAGAACATATATACATACCCCTCACTCTGCTCCCTCATTAGAACATCTATACATATCCCTCACTCTGCTCCCTCATTAGAACATATATACATATCCCTCACTCTGCTCCCTCATTAGAACACCTATACATATCCCTCACTCTGCTCCCTCATTAGAACATATATACATATCCCTCACTCTGCTCCCTCATTAGAACATATATACATATCCCTCACTCTGCTCCTTCATTAGAACATATATACATATCCCTCACTCTGCTCCCTCATTAGAACACATATACATATCCCGCACTCTGCTCCCTCATTAGAACATATATACATATCTCTCACTCTGCTCCCTCATTAGAACATATATACATATCCCTCACTCTGCTCCCTCATTAGAACATATATACATACCCCTCACTCTGCTCCCTCATTAGTACATATATACATACCCCTCACTCTGCTCCCTCATTAGAACATATATACATACCCCTCACTCTGCTCCTCATTAGTACATATATACATACCCTCACTCTGCTCCCTCATTAGAACATATATACATACCCCTCACTCTGCTCCCTCATTAGAACATCTATACATATCCCTCACTCTGCTCCCTCATTAGAACATATATACATATCCCTCACTCTGCTCCTCATTAGAACACCTATACATATCCCTCACTCTGCTCCCTCATTAGAACATATATACATATCCCTCACTCTGCTCCCTCATTAGAACATATATACATATCCCTCACTCTGCTCCTTCATTAGAACATATATACATATCCCTCACTCTGCTCCCTCATTAGAACATATATACATATCCCTCACTCTGCTCCATCATTAGAACATATATACATATCCCTCACTCTGCTCCCTCATTAGAACACCTATACATATCCCTCACTCTGCTCCTCATTAGAACATCTATACATATCCCTCACTCTGCTCCTCATTAGAACATATATACATACCCCTCACTCTGCTCCCTCATTAGAACACCTATACATATCCCTCACTCTGCTCCCTCATTAGAACATATATACATATCCCTCACTCTGCTCCCACATTAGAACATATATACATATCCCTCACTCTGCTCCCTCATTAGAACACCTATACATATCCCTCACTCTGCTCCCTCATTAGAACATCTATACATATCCCTCACTCTGCTCCCTCATTAGAACATATATACATACCCCTCACTCTGCTCCCTCATTAGAACACCTATACATATCCCTCACTCTGCTCCCTCATTAGAACATATATACATATCCCTCACTCTGCTCCATCATTAGAACATATATACATATCCTCACTCTGCTCCCTCATTGGAACATATATACATATCCCGCACTCTGCTCCCTCATTAGAACATATATACATATCTCTCACTCTGCTCCCTCATTAGAACATATATACATATCCCTCACTCTGCTCCCTCATTAGAACACCTATACATATCCCTCATTCTGCTCCCTCATTAGAACATATATACATATCCCTCACTCTGCTCCCTCATTAGAACATATATACATATCCCTCACTCTGCTCCATCATTAGAACATATATACATATCCCTCACTCTGCTCCCTCATTAGAACATATATACATATCCCTCACTCTGCTCCATCATTAGAACATATATACATATCCCTCACTCTGCTCCCTCATTAGAACACCTATACATATCCCTCACTCTGCTCCCTCATTAGAACATCTATACATATCCCTCACTCTGCTCCCTCATTAGAACATATATACATACCCCTCACTCTGCTCCCTCATTAGAACACCTATACATATCCCTCACTCTGCTCCCTCATTAGAACATATATACATATCCCTCACTCTGCTCCCTCATTAGAACACATATACATATCCCGCACTCTGCTCCCTCATTAGAACATATATACATATCTCTCACTCTGCTCCCTCATTAGAACACATATACATATCCCTCACTCTGCTCCCTCATTAGAACACCTATACATATCCCTCACTCTGCTCCCTCATTAGAACATATATACATATCCCTCACTCTGCTCCCTCATTAGAACATATATACATATCCCTCACTCTGCTCCCTCATTAGTACATATATACATACCCTCACTCTGCTCCCTCATTAGAACATATATACATACCCCTCACTCTGCTCCCTCATTAGAACATCTATACATATCCCTCACTCTGCTCCCTCATTAGAACATATATACATATCCCTCACTCTGCTCCCTCATTAGAACATATATACATACCCCTCACTCTGCTCCCTCATTAGAACATATATACATATCCCTCACTCTGCTCCCTCATTAGAACATATATACATATCCCTCACTCTGCTCCCTCATTAGAACATATATACATATCCCTCACTCTGCTCCCTCATTAGAACATATATACATATCCCTCACTCTGCTCCCTCATTAGAACATATATACATATCCCTCACTCTGCTCCCTCATTAGAACATATATACATATCCCTCACTCTGCTCCCTCATTAGAACATATATACATATCCCTCACTCTGCTCCCTCATTAGAACATATATACATATCCCTCACTCTGCTCCCTCATTAGAACATATATACATATCCCTCACTCTGCTCCCTCATTAGAACATCTATACATATCCCTCACTCTGCTCCCTCATTAGAACATATATACATATCCCTCACTCTGCTCCCTCATTAGAACATATATACATATCCCTCACTCTGCTCCCTCATTAGAACATATATACATACCCCTCACTCTGCTCCCTCATTAGAACATCTATACATATCCCTCACTCTGCTCCCTCATTAGAACATATATACATATCCCTCACTCTGCTCCCTCATTAGAACATATATACATATCCCTCACTCTGCTCCCTCATTAGAACATATATACATATCCCTCACTCTGCTCCCTCATTAGAACATATATACATATCCTCACTCTGCTCCCTCATTAGAACATCTATACATATCCCTCACTCTGCTCTCTCATTAGAACATATATACATATCCCTCACTCTGCTCCCTCATTAGAACATATATACATATCCCTCACTCTGCTTCCTCATTAGAACATATATACATATCCCTCACTCTGCTCCCTCATTAGAACATATATACATATCCCTCACTCTGCTCCCTCATTAGAACATATATACATATCCCTCACTCTGCTCCCTCATTAGAACATATATACATATCCCTCACTCTGCTCCCTCATTAGAACATATATACATATCCCTCACTCTGCTCCCTCATTAGAACATATATACATATCCCTCACTCTGCTCCCTCATTAGAACATATATACATATCCCTCACTCTGCTCCCTCATTAGAACATATATACATATCCTCACTCTGCTCCCTCATTAGAACATATATACATATCCCTCACTCTGCTCCCTCATTAGAACATATATACATATCCCTCACTCTGCTCCCTCATTAGAACATATATACATATCCCTCACTCTGCTCCCTCATTAGAACATATATACATATCCCTCACTCTGCTCCCTCATTAGAACATATATACATATCCCTCACTCTGCTCCCTCATTAGAACATATATACATATCCCTCACTCTGCTCCCTCATTAGAACATATATACATATCCCTCACTCTGCTCCCTCATTAGAACATATATACATATCCCTCACTCTGCTCCCTCATTAGAACATATATACATATCCCTCACTCTGCTCCCTCATTAGAACATATATACATATCCCTCACTCTGCTCCCTCATTAGAACATATATACATATCCTCACTCTGCTCCCTCATTAGAACATATATACATATCCCTCACTCTGCTCCCCTCATTAGTACATATATACATACCCTCACTCTGCTCCCTCATTAGAACATATATACATACCCCTCACTCTGCTCCCTCATTAGAACATATATACATATCCCTCACTCTGCTCCCTCATTAGAACATATATACATATCCCTCACTCTGCTCCCTCATTAGAACATATATACATACCCCTCACTCTGCTCCCTCATTAGAACATATATACATACCCTCACTCTGCTCCCTCATTAGAACATCTATACATATCCCTCACTCTGCTCCCTCATTAGAACATATATACATAACCCTCACTCTGCTCCCTCATTAGAACATATATACATATCCCTCACTCTGCTCCCTCATTAGAACATATATACATATCCCTCACTCTGCTCCCTCATTAGAACATATATACATATCCCTCACTCTGCTCCCTCATTAGAACATATATACATATCCCTCACTCTGCTCCCTCATTAGAACATATATACATATCCCTCACTCTGCTCCCTCATTAGAACATATATACATATCCCTCACTCTGCTCCCTCATTAGAACATATATACATATCCCTCACTCTGCTCCCTCATTAGAACATATATACATATCCCTCACTCTGCTCCCTCATTAGAACATATATACATATCCCTCACTCTGCTCCCTCATTAGAACATATATACATATCCCTCACTCTGCTCCCTCATTAGAACATATATACATATCCCTCACTCTGCTCCCTCATTAGTACATATATACATACCCTCACTCTGCTCCCTCATTAGAACATATATACATACCCCTCACTCTGCTCCCTCATTAGAACATATATACATATCCCTCACTCTGCTCCCTCATTAGAACATATATACATATCCCTCACTCTGCTCCCTCATTAGAACATATATACATATCCCTCACTCTGCTCCTCATTAGAACATATATACATATCCCTCACTCTGCTCCCTCATTAGAACATATATACATATCCCTCACTCTGCTCCCTCATTAGAACATATATACATATCCCTCACTCTGCTCCCTCATTAGAACATATATACATATCCCTCACTCTGCTCCCTCATTAGAACATATATACATATCCCTCACTCTGCTCCCTCATTAGAACATATATACATATCCCTCACTCTGCTCCCTCATTAGAACATATATACATATCCCTCACTCTGCTCCCTCATTAGAACATATATACATATCCCTCACTCTGCTCCCTCATTAGAACATATATACATATCCCTCACTCTGCTCCCTCATTAGAACATATATACATATCCCTCACTCTGCTCCCTCATTAGAACATATATACATATCCCTCACTCTGCTCCCTCATTAGAACATATATACATATCCCTCACTCTGCTCCCTCATTAGAACATATATACATATCCCTCACTCTGCTCCCTCATTAGAACATCTATACATATCCCTCACTCTGCTCCCTCATTAGAACACCTATACATATCCCTCACTCTGCTCCCTCATTAGAACATATATCACATATCCCTCACTCTGCTCCCTCATTAGAACATATATACATATCCCTCACTCTGCTCCCTCATTAGTACATATATACATACCCCTCACTCTGCTCCCTCATTAGAACATATATACATACCCCTCACTCTGCTCCCTCATTAGAACATCTATACATATCCCTCACTCTGCTCCCTCATTAGAACATATATACATATCCCTCACTCTGCTCCCTCATTAGAACATATATACATACCCCTCACTCTGCTCCCTCATTAGAACATATATACATATCCCTCACTCTGCTCCCTCATTAGAACATATATACATATCCCTCACTCTGCTCCCTCATTAGAACATATATACATATCCCTCACTCTGCTCCCTCATTAGAACATATATACATATCCCTCACTCTGCTCCCTCATTAGAACATATATACATATCCCTCACTCTGCTCCCTCATTAGAACATATATACATATCCCTCACTCTGCTCCCTCATTAGAACATATATACATATCCCTCACTCTGCTCCCTCATTAGAACATATATACATATCCCTCACTCTGCTCCCTCATTAGAACATATATACATATCCCTCACTCTGCTCCCTCATTAGAACATCTATACATATCCCTCACTCTGCTCCCTCATTAGAACATATATACATATCCCTCACTCTGCTCCCTCATTAGAACATATATACATATCCCTCACTCTGCTCCTCATTAGAACATATATACATACCCCTCACTCTGCTCCCTCATTAGAACATCTATACATATCCCTCACTCTGCTCCCTCATTAGAACATATATACATATCCTCACTCTGCTCCCTCATTAGAACATATATACATATCCCTCACTCTGCTCCCTCATTAGAACATATATACATATCCCTCACTCTGCTCCCTCATTAGAACATATATACATATCCCTCACTCTGCTCCCTCATTAGAACATCTATACATATCCCTCACTCTGCTCTCTCATTAGAACATATATACATATCCCTCACTCTGCTCCCTCATTAGAACATATATACATATCCCTCACTCTGCTTCCTCATTAGAACATATATACATATCCCTCACTCTGCTCCCTCATTAGAACATATATACATATCCCTCACTCTGCTCCCTCATTAGAACATATATACATATCCCTCACTCTGCTCCCTCATTAGAACATATATACATATCCCTCACTCTGCTCCCTCATTAGAACATATATACATATCCCTCACTCTGCTCCCTCATTAGAAACATATATACATATCCCTCACTCTGCTCCCTCATTAGAACATATATACATATCCCTCACTCTGCTCCCTCATTAGAACATATATACATATCCCTCACTCTGCTCCCTCATTAGAACATATATACATATCCCTCACTCTGCTCCCTCATTAGAACATATATACATATCCCTCACTCTGCTCCCTCATTAGAACATATATACATATCCCTCACTCTGCTCCCTCATTAGAACATATATACATATCCCTCACTCTGCTCCCTCATTAGAACATATATACATATCCCTCACTCTGCTCCCTCATTAGAACATATATACATATCCCTCACTCTGCTCCCTCATTAGAACATATATACATATCCCTCACTCTGCTCCCTCATTAGAACATATATACATATCCCTCACTCTGCTCCCTCATTAGAACATATATACATATCCCTCACTCTGCTCCCTCATTAGAACATATATACATATCCCTCACTCTGCTCCCTCATTAGAACATATATACATATCCCTCACTCTGCTCCCTCATTAGAACATATATACATATCCCTCACTCTGCTCCCTCATTAGTACATATATACATACCCCTCACTCTGCTCCCTCATTAGAACATATATACATACCCCTCACTCTGCTCCCTCATTAGAACATATATACATATCCCTCACTCTGCTCCCTCATTAGAACATATATACATATCCCTCACTCTGCTCCCTCATTAGAACATATATACATACCCCTCACTCTGCTCCCTCATTAGAACATATATACATACCCCTCACTCTGCTCCCTCATTAGAACATCTATACATATCCCTCACTCTGCTCCCTCATTAGAACATATATACATAACCCTCACTCTGCTCCCTCATTAGAACATATATACATATCCCTCACTCTGCTCCCTCATTAGAACATATATACATATCCCTCACTCTGCTCCCTCATTAGAACATATATACATATCCCTCACTCTGCTCCCTCATTAGAACATATATACATATCCCTCACTCTGCTCCCTCATTAGAACATATATACATATCCCTCACTCTGCTCCCTCATTAGAACATATATACATATCCCTCACTCTGCTCCCTCATTAGAACATATATACATATCCCTCACTCTGCTCCCTCATTAGAACATATATACATATCCCTCACTCTGCTCCCTCATTAGAACATATATACATATCCCTCACTCTGCTCCCTCATTAGAACATATATACATATCCCTCACTCTGCTCCCTCATTAGAACATATATACATATCCCTCACTCTGCTCCCTCATTAGTACATATATACATACCCCTCACTCTGCTCCCTCATTAGAACATATATACATACCCCTCACTCTGCTCCCTCATTAGAACATATATACATATCCCTCACTCTGCTCCCTCATTAGAACATATATACATATCCCTCACTCTGCTCCCTCATTAGAACATATATACATATCCCTCACTCTGCTCCCTCATTAGAACATATATACATATCCCTCACTCTGCTCCCTCATTAGAACATATATACATATCCCTCACTCTGCTCCCTCATTAGAACATATATACATATCCCTCACTCTGCTCCCTCATTAGAACATATATACATATCCCTCACTCTGCTCCCTCATTAGAACATATATACATATCCCTCACTCTGCTCCCTCATTAGAACATATATACATATCCCTCACTCTGCTCCCTCATTAGAACATATATACATATCCCTCACTCTGCTCCCTCATTAGAACATATATACATATCCCTCACTCTGCTCCCTCATTAGAACATATATACATATCCCTCACTCTGCTCCCTCATTAGAACATATATACATATCCCTCACTCTGCTCCCTCATTAGAACATATATACATATCCCTCACTCTGCTCCCTCATTAGAACATATATACATATCCCTCACTCTGCTCCCTCATTAGAACATATATACATATCCCTCACTCTGCTCCCTCATTAGAACATATATACATATCCCTCACTCTGCTCCCTCATTAGAACATATATACATATCCCTCACTCTGCTCCCTCATTAGAACATATATACATATCCCTCACTCTGCTCCCTCATTAGAACATATATACATATCCCTCACTCTGCTCCCTCATTAGAACATATATGCATATCCCTCACTCTGCTCCCTCATTAGTACATATATACATACCCCTCACTCTGCTCCCTCATTAGAACATATATACATACCCCTCACTCTGCTCCCTCATTAGAACATATATACATATCCCTCACTCTGCTCCCTCATTAGAACATATATACATATCCCTCACTCTGCTCCCTCATTAGAACATATATACATACCCCTCACTCTGCTCCCTCATTAGAACATATATACATACTCCTCACTCTGCTCCCTCATTAGAACATCTATACATATCCCTCACTCTGCTCCCTCATTAGAACATATATACATATCCCTCACTCTGCTCCCTCATTAGAACATATATACATATCCCTCACTCTGCTCCCTCATTAGAACATATATACATATCCCTCACTCTGCTCCCTCATTAGAACATATATACATAACCCTCACTCTGCTCCCTCATTAGAACATATATACATATCCCTCACTCTGCTCCCTCATTAGAACATATATACATATCCCTCACTCTGCTCCCTCATTAGAACATATATACATATCCCTCACTCTGCTCCCTCATTAGAACATATATACATATCCCTCACTCTGCTCCCTCATTAGAACATATATACATATCCCTCACTCTGCTCCCTCATTAGAACATATATACATATCCCTCACTCTGCTCCCTCATTAGAACATATATACATATCCCTCACTCTGCTCCCTCATTAGAACATATATACATATCCCTCACTCTGCTCCCTCATTAGAACATATATACATATCCCTCACTCTGCTCCCTCATTAGAACATATATACATATCCCTCACTCTGCTCCCTCATTAGAACATATATACATACCCTTCACTCTGCTCCCTCATTAGAACATATATACATATCCCTCACTCTGCTCCCTCATTAGAACATCTATACATATCCCTCACTCTGCTCCCTCATTAGAACATATATACATATCCCTCACTCTGCTCCCTCATTAGAACACCTATACATATCCCTCACTCTGCTCCCTCATTAGAACATATATACATATCCCTCACTCTGCTCCCTCATTAGAACATATATACATATCCCTCACTCTGCTCCTTCATTAGAACATATATACATATCCCTCACTCTGCTCCCTCATTAGAACATATATACATATCCCTCACTCTGCTCCATCATTAGAACATATATACATATCCCTCACTCTGCTCCCTCATTAGAACACCTATACATATCCCTCACTCTGCTCCCTCATTAGAACATCTATACATATCCCTCACTCTGCTCCCTCATTAGAACATATATACATACCCCTCACTCTGCTCCCTCATTAGAACACCTATACATATCCCTCACTCTGCTCCCTCATTAGAACAAATATACATATCCCTCACTCTGCTCCCTCATTAGAACATATATACATATCCCTCACTCTGCTCCCTCATTAGAACATATATACATATCCCGCACTCTGCTCCCTCATTAGAACATATATACATATCTCTCACTCTGCTCCCTCATTAGAACATATATACATATCCCTCACTCTGCTCCCTCATTAGAACACCTATACATATCCCTCACTTTGCTCCCTCATTAGAACATATATGCATATCCCTCACTCTGCTCCCTCATTAGAACATATATACATATCCCTCACTCTGCTCCCTCATTAGAACATATATACATATCCCTCACTCTGCTCCCTCATTAGAACATATATACATATCCCTCACTCTGCTCCATCATTAGAACATATATACATATCCCTCACTCTGCTCCCTCATTAGAACATATATACATATCCCGCACTCTGCTCCCTCATTAGAACATATATACATATCTCTCACTCTGCTCCCTCATTAGAACATATATACATGTCCCTCACTCTGCTCCATCATTAGAACATATATACATATCCCTCATTCTGCTCCCTCATTAGAACATATATACATATCCCTCACTCTGCTCCCTCATTAGAACATATATACATATCCCTCACTCTGCTCCTTCATTAGAACATATATACATATCCCTCACTCTGCTCCCTCATTAGAACATATATACATATCCCTCACTTTGCTCCATCATTAGAACATATATACATATCCCTCACTCTGCTCTCTCATTAGAACATATATACATATCCCTCACTCTGCTCCCTCATTAGAACACCTATACATATCCCTCACTCTGCTCCCTCATTAGAACATCTATACATATCCCTCACTCTGCTCCCTCATTAGAACATATATACATACCCCTCACTCTGCTCCCTCATTAGAACACCTGTACATATCCCTCACTCTGCTCCCTCATTAGAACAAATATACATATCCCTCACTCTGCTCCCTCATTAGAACATATATACATATCCCTCACTCTGCTCCCTCATTAGAACATATATACATATCCCGCACTCTGCTCCCTCATTAGAACATATATACATATCTCTCACTCTGCTCCCTCATTAGAACATATATACATATCCCTCACTCTGCTCCCTCATTAGAACACCTATACATATCCCTCACTCTGCTCCCTCATTAGAACATATATGCATATCCCTCACTCTGCTCCCTCATTAGAACATATATACATATCCCTCACTCTGCTCCCTCATTAGAACATATATACATATCCCTCACTCTGCTCCCTCATTAGAACATATATACATATCCCTCACTCTGCTCCATCATTAGAACATATATACATATCCCTCACTCTGCTCCCTCATTAGAACATATATACATATCCCGCACTCTGCTCCCTCATTAGAACATATATACATATCTCTCACTCTGCTCCCTCATTAGAACATATATACATGTCCCTCACTCTGCTCCATCATTAGAACATATATACATATCCCTCACTCTGCTCCCTCATTAGAACACCTATACATATCCCTCATTCTGCTCCCTCATTAGAACATATATACATATCCCTCACTCTGCTCCCTCATTAGAACATATATACATATCCCTCACTCTGCTCCTTCATTAGAACATATATACATATCCCTCACTCTGCTCCCTCATTAGAACATATATACATATCCCTCACTTTGCTCCATCATTAGAACATATATACATATCCCTCACTCTGCTCCCTCATTAGAACACCTATACATATCCCTCACTCTGCTCCCTCATTAGAACATCTATACATATCCCTCACTCTGCTCCCTCATTAGAACACATATACATATCCCGCACTCTGCTCCCTCATTAGAACATATATACATATCTCTCACTCTGCTCCCTCATTAGAACATATATACATATATCTTCACTCTGCTCCCTCATTAGAACACCTATACATATCCCTCACTCTGCTCCCTCATTAGAACATATATAAATATCCCTCACTCTGCTCCCTCATTAGAACATATATACATATCCCTCACTCTGCTCCCTCATTAGTACATATATACATACCCCTCACTCTGCTCCCTCATTAGAACATATATACATATCCCTCACTCTGCTCCCTCATTAGAACATATATACATATCCCTCACTCTGCTCCTTCATTAGAACATATATACATATCCCTCACTCTGCTCCCTCATTAGAACATATATACATATCCCTCACTCTGCTCCATCATTAGAACATATATACATATCCCTCACTCTGCTCCCTCATTAGAACACCTATACATATCCCTCACTCTGCTCCCTCATTAGAACATCTATACATATCCCTCACTCTGCTCCCTCATTAGAACATATATACATACCCCTCACTCTGCTCCCTCATTAGAACACCTATACATATCCCTCACTCTGCTCCCTCATTAGAACATATATACATATCCCTCACTCTGCTCCCTCATTAGAACATATATACATATCCCTCACTCTGCTCCCTCATTAGAACACCTATACATATCCCTCACTCTGCTCCCTCATTAGAACATCTATACATATCCCTCACTCTGCTCCCTCATTAGAACATATATACATACCCCTCACTCTGCTCCCTCATTAGAACACCTATACATATCCCTCACTCTGCTCCCTCATTAGAACATATATACATACCCCTCACTCTGCTCCCTCATTAGAACATATATACATACCCCTCACTCTGCTCCCTCATTAGAACATATATACATATCCTGCACTCTGCTCCCTCATTAGAACATATATACATATCCCTCACTCTGCTCCCTCATTAGAACATATATACATATCCCTCACTCTGCTCCCTCATTAGTACATATATACATACCCCTCACTCTGCTCCCTCATTAGAACATATATACATATCCCTCACTCTGCTCCCTCATTAGAACATATATACATATCCCTCACTCTGCTCCTTCATTAGAACATATATACATATCCCTCACTCTGCTCCCTCATTAGAACATATATACATATCCCTCACTCTGCTCCATCATTAGAACATATATACATATCCCTCACTCTGCTCCCTCATTAGAACACCTATACATATCCCTCACTCTGCTCCCTCATTAGAACATATATACATATCCCTCACTCTGCTCCCTCATTAGAACATCTATACATATCCCTCACTCTGCTCCCTCATTAGAACATCTATACATATCCCTCACTCTGCTCCCTCATTAGAACATATATACATACCCCTCACTCTGCTCCCTCATTAGAACACCTATACATATCCCTCACTCTGCTCCCTCATTAGAACATATATACATATCCCTCACTCTGCTCCCTCATTAGAACATCTATACATATCCCATACTCTGCTCCCTCATTAGAACATATATACATATCCCTCACTCTGCTCCCTCATTAGAACATCTATACATACCCCTCACTCTGCTCCCTCATTAGAACATATATACATATCTCTCACTCTGCTCCATCATTAGAACATATATACATATCCCTCACTCTGCTACCTCATTAGAACATATATACATATCCCTCACTCTGCTCCCTCATTAGAACATATATACATATCCCTCACTCTGCTCCCTCATTAGAACATATATACATATCCCTCACTCTGCTCCCTCATTAGAACATATATACATATCCCTCACTCTACTCCCTCATTAGAACATATATACATATCCCTCACTCTGCTCCCTCATTAGAACATATATACATATCCCTCACTCTGCTCCCTCATTAGAACATATATACATATCCCTCACTCTGCTCCCTCATTAGAACATATATACATATCCCGCACTCTGCTCCCTTATTAGAACATATATACATATCCCTCACTCTGCTCCCTCATTAGAACATATATACATATCCCTCACTCTGCTCCCTCATTAGAACATATATACATATCCCTCACTCTGCTCCCTCATTAGAACATATATACATATCCCTCATTCTGCTCCCTCATTAGAACACCTATACATATCCCTCACTCTGCTCCCTCATTAGAACATATATACATATCCCTCACTCTGCTCCCTCATTAGAACATATATACATATCCCTCACTCTGCTCCCTCATTAGAACATATATACATATCCTGTACTCTGCTCCCTCATTAGAACATATATACATATCCCTCACTCTGCTCCCTCATTAGAACATATATATATACCCCTCACTCTGCTCCCTCATTAGAACATATATACATATCCATCACTCTGCTCCCTCATTAGAACATATATACATACCCCTCACTCTGCTCCCTCATTAGAAAATATATACATATCCCTCACTCTGCTCCCTCATTAGAACATATATACATATCCCTCACTCTGCTCCCTCATTAGAACATATATACAAATCCCTCACTCTGCTCCCTCATTAGAACATATATACATATCCCTCACTCTGCTCCCTCATTAGAACACCTATACATATCCCTCACTCTGCTCCCTCATTAGAACATATATACATATCCCTCACTCTGCTCCTTCATTAGAACATATATACATATCCCTCACTCTGCTCCCTCATTTGAACACCTATACATATCCATCACTCTGCTCCCTCATTAGAACACCTATACATATCCCTCACTCTGCTCCCTCATTAGAACATATATACATATCCCTCATTAGAACATATATACATACCCCTCACTCTGCTCCCTCATTAGAACACCTATACATATCCCTCACTCTGCTCCCTCAATAGAACATATATACATACCCCTCACTCTGCTCCCTCATTAGAACACCTATACATATCCCTCACTCTGCTCCCTCATTAGAACATATATACATACCCCTCACTCTGCTCCCTCATTAGAACACCTATACATATCCCTCACTCTGCTCCCTCATTAGAACATATATACATACCCCTCACTCTGCTCCCTCATTAGAACACCTATACATATCCCTCACTCTGCTCCCTCATTAGAACATATATACATATCCCTCACTCTGCTCCCTCATTAGAACATATATACATACCCCTCACTCTGCTCCCTCATTAGAACATATATACATACCCCTCACTCTGCTCCCTCATTAGAACACCTATACATATCCCTCACTCTGCTCCCTCATTAGATCACCTATACATATCACTCACTCTGCTCCCTCATTAGAACATATATACATACCCCTCACTCTGCTCCCTCATTAGAACATATATACATATCCCTCACTCTGCTCCCTCATTAGAACATATATACATACCCCTCACTCTGCTCCCTCATTAGAACACCTATACATATCCCTCACTCTGCTCCCTCATTAGAACATATATACATATCCCTCACTCTGCTCCCTCATTAGAACATATATACATACCCCTCACTCTGCTCCCTCATTAGAACATATATACATACCCCTCACTCTGCTCCCTCATTAGAACACCTATACATATCCCTCACTCTGCTCCCTCATTAGAACATCTATACATATCCCTCACTCTGCTCCCTCATTAGAACATATATACATACCCCTCACTCTGCTCCCTCATTAGAACACCTATACATATCCCTCACTCTGCTCCCTCATTAGAACATATATACATACCCCTCACTCTGCTCCCTCATTAGAACACCTATACATATCCCTCACTAGAACGCGCACAGCTCTTCTCGCTTCTTCCTTCGTTCTCTTCCCGGATAGCACGTACACAGCTGTATCTCACTCTGGTCACTGAAGAGTGCTTTCCACGGGTCGCTTTTTATGCAGAGCAGGATGTGGTACACGGTCACACACTTGTAGGGGCTGATTTGGCCTTGCAGCAGCACAGAGAGCGCAGACAGTATAATATAGCACTGCAAATGGTCTCAGGAATATGTATTAATACGACGGGCCTTTCTCTCGTGCTTGCAGGGTCCCCCACGTTCTCCCATGAAGCAGAAGTGTCTGAGGATGGTCTCCAGGTATGTGCCTGTCATATTACTATATATTACTTTTCATATTATATCACTTGTGTCACGTAAAGGCTCCCCAAATCACAAGCTGACACAGAGCCAAAGTACAATGGTATGCGGGCACAGATCGGCAAGGGCAAAATCACCATGATACACTGAGGCACAGGACAGAGTTTGGGACAATACTTGGTGCAGGAGTGGTCAACTCCAGTCCTCACGGGCCACCAACAGGTCTGTTGTTAATAATATACCTGCTTCAGCACAGGTGGCTGAGTCGTGGACTGAGCCAATGATTGAGCCATCTTTGCTGAAGCAGGGATATCCTTAACACCTGACCTGTTGGTGGCCCTTTAGAACTGGAGTTGGTCACCCCTGCCTTAGTGTAATGTCACCCATTACAGAGCAGGAAGATGCTGTGTAAGGGGACATTAGAGGGGCAGTTCCACTTGCTCTGTTTATTGTCACCCCTATTAGTTTTTACAGCGATAGGAAGCCGTGGGTCTCTGGAGCTGAACCGTGCTAACTCCTCTGATCCTGAGTTACTAACCTCCCACGTTTCGCGGGCCAATAGGAAGCTGCAACGTCATCCGTCGCTGCTTCCTATTGGCCCGTGTGACGCAGGTCTTTAAACAACCAGGAAGTAACCAGCAGCACCTTCTCGGATAAATATAAATGAAACCCGGTGGTCCCGCTCCGTGGACCCTGTGACAGAGTGAAGTCAACTCCTATCAGTTACGCCTGGGAGACATATGTCTGAGTGCTTCATCCAGCACTCATAAGGGTTAACTCAGGTGGAAGTTAGGAAATCAGAACTCTTTAGCTGACACCTGAGAGCCAGCAAGGTAGATAAAGGATCATGTGACTGGCAGTAGCTTCCAGAGAGAGAGAGAGAGAGAAGCACACTGCTGCGTGAGCCCTTAGCCAGAGGGATTTCACCAAAGACTACTTCAACTAAAGTAAGGATTATTCATTTGTTTACTGACTGCTTAAAGTACCCTTATGGTTTGGTTCTGGTTTAGCCAGCCAGCCTGCTAGATAGGTCTGCTGTGTTATTAGTCAGTTTTTCTCCCAAAGTGGAGCAGGATTTATTTTGTTAAAGGGACAGTGTACCCGCATGTTATGTTACTGTGGAGAAATAAAGCCACTGAACATTTTTATTTATCCTGAAACTATACGTGTGGCCTGTTCCCTGACCTCGGCTACAGGCAGTCCTGCCACAGGTGGTGTCAGAAGTGGAATGTCGGACGGCCCCTGTATCTGAAGGGCCACACAAAAAAAAAAAATGGAGAAATTTTTTTCTCAGTTCCTTGAGCAACAGCTCCAGCTAGCAGAGAAGCAAGCAGAGCGACAAGCCCAGCAAGATGAGCGACAAGCCCAGCAAGCTGAGCGACAAGCCCAGCAAGATGAGCAACAGGCCCGGCGAGAGGAAAAGCTACTCCAACTGCTGGTCGAAGGCCCAACCCAGGCAGACCAGGGATTCCAAATAACCCACCGGTGATGCTGCCTAAAATGAAGCCAAACGAAGACCCAGAGGCATTTCTCCTCACTTTTGAAAGGGTAGCCACGGCCCACGGCTGGACAGTTGATCGCTGGGTAACGACTCTGGCTCCACTCCTCATAGGGGAAGCTCAGGCAGCCTACCAGGCTCTTCCAGCGGACGAGGCCATGGACTATCAGAAACTAAAGGCTGCTATTCTGGATCGCCTAGGCCTCATGCCAGAGACCTACCGACAGCGGTTCCGGACAGTTAAATATACAAACCGAGACAGACCCCGGGTCGTAGCCCACCGCTTAGTAGACTTATGTGCCAGGTGGATACAACCGGAAAAACATGACAAGGCAGAGATCCTTGAACAGTTTGTGCTCGAGCAGTTCATACAGATACTGCCCCCCTCCTCCCGCTCCTGGGTAAAAAGACACACTGCATTTTCCCTGGATTCAGCGGTCCGCTTGGTGGAAAACTTCCTGGGCGACGACACCCAACAGGATAGCTGGGAACGGCCGGTGCAAACACCAGTTGCTTCCGGTGATACTAGAGGCAGGAGAGCAGACAATCGAGAGGTCTACAACCCGCCAGCTCGGGAGATCCAGTCAACCCGATCGGAAGACCCTTTCCCATCTCGGAGGGTTCCTGGTACAAACTCCCGCAGAGACGCCCATCCTGGGTCCGAGGCCACTGGATCACTCAAGGGAGGCCGCCAACCACAGTATTCCCCGAGAACCTGGACTCCTGTCACCCACCCAGTGGAGAGGATAACCCCACCAACCAGAAGGGAGGACCCAATCCAACAGCGGAGAGGTCCAAACACCGAGCCCCGTCGAGAGCTTCCGCGGACGACCGAGTTTGCGGACTCAGGAGATGAGGAAATGGACTGTTCATATGGCAGAACCACTGCCACAGCTTGTCTCCGAGGGGACCACAATCCGTGGTTAGTCCCAGCATCTCTGGAGGGGACAAAAGTAAACGCCATGCTGGATTCGGGCTCTGGAAAAACCCTGATCCTAGAGGGCCTAATTCCAAGCAATAGACTATCTTATGACTCTCCTTGGAATATCGAGTGTATCCATGGGGATACAAAGAGATACCCGACGGCGATCGTTACACTGCGTATCCAGGATCAAGAGGCTAGCCTACTAGTGGGAGTTGCTACCTGCTCCTGTTCTACTTGGCCGAGACTGGCCCTACCTCGAAACATTGTTGGCCCCTACTCCTACGGAGCCTACTTCTCTGGTACCGGAGAAGCCCGGAGACTTGTTCCCTTTTCCCCCAGAGATTTTCCCCCGTAGACACCATGTCCCAAAGACACGTAAACAGAGACGTGCGGAAAAAGAGGACTGGTTAAGAAAGGCTGGGACTTTTGGTAACATTAGTCAGCCCAAAGGACTGCAGGTCATGGCCGGGGATGACCAGGGTGGGGAACAGATAGATACGGGAGTGTTGCCAGACCTGGATCTTCCTGACTTCTGTCAGAGGCAGAGGGAGGACCCAGCTCTGGCTAGACAATATGAGAAGGTGGTACAGGTCAACAACAAGATAATAGATGAACAAGGTGTAAAAGTGTTTCCACATTTTGAACTGTTGAATGACATACTATATCGTGTGAATAAGGTTACACAAACAGGGGAGGTCATTCGACAGATGCTAGTCCCTAAAGGGTTGATTAAAACAGTGTTTACCCTAGCCCATACTCTCCCATGGGGTGGTCATTTGGGCAGAGATAAGACCACGGACCGCATCTCGTCCTGGTTTTACTGGCCAGGCATACATGGTGACATCATGAAACTATGTGAGACATGTCCTGAATGCCAGTTAACTAGCCAAAAAGGACAGAAGCCGGCTCCTTTGGTTCCTCTGCCCTTGGTAGCCGTCCCATTCGAGAGAATTGGGGTAGATCTGGTCGGACCTTTAGAACCCTCTGCGAACGGACATAAATTTATACTCGTTGTTGTTGATTATGCCACCAGGTATCCTGAGGCCTTCCCTCTGAGATCAGCCACTGCTAAACAGGTTGCTCACAGGCTGTTAGAACTGTTTTCTAGGGTAGGACTTCCACAAGTAATGTTAACTGACCAGGGAACAAATTTCATGGCAAAGTTAATGCAGGATGTCCTGAAGTTATTGGAGGTAAAATCCGTCCGGACCTCGGTCTACCATCCTCAGACTGATGGATTGGTAGAGAGGTTTAACCGTACTTTAAAAACTATGCTTAGGAAGTTTGTGGACACTGAAAAGCGAGCTTGGGATGAACTTCTCCCTTTCCTGTTTGCGGTACGAGAAGTTCCCCAATCATCCACAGGCTTCTCCCCGTTTGAGCTCCTATATGGACGCCAACCTCGGGGTATTCTCGACCTACTGAAGGAATCCTGGGAGGAGGAGCCCTCCCCCTCCAAGAATACCCTTCAGTATGTCATAGACCTTAGAAACCGCCTAGACATGATAGGTCGGTTTGCGAAGGAAAACCTCAAATCTGCTCAAGAACGTCAAGATAGGCAGTACAACCAAAATGCTCGCTTGAGGGTCTTCCAACCTGGGGACCAAGTGATGCTACTACTACCGACATCAGAGAGTAAACTCCTTGCGAAGTGGCAGGGTCCTTTCCAAGTTCTCCGCCGCACCGGGGAGGTGAACTATGAGATCTCTCAACCAGGGTCCAGGAAGGGTAAACAAATCTACCACGTGAACCTCCCTGGAAAACGATGAGATCGCTGTTCATTCACCCTCGGGAAGGAGAGACGGATTTGGGTCCAAAGCTTCCAAAGGGTAGTATGTACACTGACCATCAGGTTCCCATGGGAGAGCAGTTAACAACAGAACAAAGGTCAGACCTACTTGATGTATGTGACCAGTTCCCAGATGTTTTTTCGGAGCTGCCAGGGCAGACTGATTTAGTGTCCCATAGGATTGAGACAGAACCTGGCGTAAAAGTACGGTCCCGTCCCTATAGATTGCCAGAGGGCCGAAAAGACCTGGTAGAGAGGGGGATAATAGACATGTTGGAATTGGGCGTGATCGAGGAGTCCCACAGCGAATGGTGTAGCCCTATCGTGTTGGTCCCTAAACCAGATGGGAAGGTGAGGTTTTGCATGGATCTGCGAAAGGTAAATGCTGTATCCAGATTTGATGCATATCCAATGCCTAGGGTGGATGAATTGCTTGATTCGCTTGGTAAAGCAGAGTATATCTCCACCCTAGATCTCATGAAAGGATATTGGCAGATACCTCTAGCGGAAGAATCCAAATGCAAAGCTGCCATCGCCACCCCTCTCGGTTTATACCAAATTCATCACTATGCCATTTGGGTTACATGGGGCTCCAGCCACGTTCCAAAGGTTAATGGACAAGGTACTACGACCCCATAGGGCATATGCCGCGGCCTACTTGGATGACATTGTCATCTATAGCAGACACTGGCAGTCTCATATAAAAAGGTTAAGGGCAGTCCTAACGTCCTTAAGAGAAGCAGGGCTCACTGCAAATCCAAAAAAATGTGCCCTGTGTAAATCCACTACAAAGTACTTGGGCTATGCCGTTGGGGGAGGGATAGTAAGGCCACTAGCTAGCAAGGTGGCCGCCATAAAGGAAGTCCCCACCCCACAGACAAAGACACAGGTCCGCTCCCTTTTGGGGTTAGCAGGGTATTACCGGCGGTTTATCCCCAATTTTTCAGAAATATCTGCACCCCTAACAGATCTGACAAAAAAGAGTGCCCCGACCCAAGTTAAATGGTCTTGGGAGTGCCAAGACGCCTTTGACATGCTAAAAAAGTGCCTGTCAGAGGGCCCCGGTCTTCGGAGCCCAGATTTAAAAAAACCCTTCATCATCCAGACGGATGCCTCAGAGGTAGGACTGGGAGCAGTGCTGTCTCAGCAATTTGATGGTGTTGAACACCCCATACTGTTCATCAGCCGGAAGCTGTTCCCAAGGGAAGTGAGGTATTCCGTTATTGAGAAGGAGTGCCTCGCTGTAAAATGGGCAATTGAGGCCTTGAGACATTATGTCGCCGGAGTACACTTCACCCTGGTCACTGACCATACGCCCTTGAAGTGGTTAAACACCATGAAGGACACAAATCCAAGGTTGACCAGGTGGTATATTGCCCTCCAACCCTTCTCTTTTGATATTCAGCATAGACCTGGAAAGGACCATGGAAATGCTGATTTTTTGTCAAGGGAAGGAGTGGAGGGTCGGGCTTCAGCCGTGTGGGACACTAGCCACACACAAACAGGGGAGGTATGTGACAGAGTGAAGTCAACTCCTATCAGTTACGCCTGGGAGACATATGTCTGAGTGCTTCATCCAGCACTCATAAGGGTTAACTCAGGTGGAAGTTAGGAAATCAGAACTCTTTAGCTGACACCTGAGAGCCAGCAAGGTAGATAAAGGATCATGTGACTGGCAGTAGCTGCCAGAGAGAGAGAGAGAGAGAGAGAAGCACACTGCTGCGTGAGCCCTTAGCCAGAGGAATTTCACCAAAGACTACTTCAACTAAAGTAAGGATTATTCATTTGTTTACTGACTGCTTAAAGTACCCTTATGGTTTGGTTCTGGTTTAGCCAGCCAGCCTGCTAGATAGGTCTGCTGTGTTATTAGTCAGTTTTTCTCCCAAAGTGGAGCAGGATTTATTTTGTTAAAGGGACAGTGTAACCGCATGTTATGTTACTGTGGAGAAATAAAGCCACTGAACGTTTTTATTTATCCTGAAACTATACGTGTGGACTGTTCCCTGACCTCGGCTACAGGCCGTCCTGCCACAGACCCCTTCTCCCCACCTATGTATAGAAAGGGGTGGGGGGGAAAAGGAGGGCTGCTTTACAGCTGCAGACCAACCAATTTTGTACGTGTTGCTCTTTTAATAAATCAGTTCTGCACTATGAGAAAATACTTGTAGCATTTTTTTTATAAACAATTCTGAAAGAAATTTTAAATGTATTGAATGTATTGAAACAGGCTCTAGCACACCCATTTTTGAGCCCTGCCCTCTCTCTAGCAGTGCACCAATTGTATCTAGTGACTGCCTGGTCACATGATCTTCCCCACAGAACTTTGCATCTTTGGTCCTCTTCTGCTGCACTAACAGCCATTTAGTGAACCCTGAGCCAAATCTTCGCTGATCGATCTGCATATTAGCTGATTACTTATCATTGTGTGGATTGTATTGATGCACATATTAAAGGGGGAGGAACGGCAGCTTGCACTGCTGCTTTAAGACTAGAAGTTACTGATGCAAGAAGTAGATATTTATCCAAAGTGATCCTAATATCCTATGTAAGCAGAATCAGGGCTCAGATCTGCCCCTGACTTCCCTGTGCGCACTGCTCAGATGGGCACTTGTGTGATTTCTTTCTTTGTTTCCAAAATACTAGAAGAATATTGCAAAATGCAGCTCTCTTGGTCTGTTTAACATATGCTTATGGGCTGCGCTTCATGTCAGAAACAAAATATGCTACAGTGAATTGAAATGAATGTGCTACAATGTAACTCTGACCGTACCACCATCTAAAGCAGGGTTTCTTAATTTTTTGTATCTTAATCACTGCCCCCTCTGCTCCTTGTCACAGTGACAGTCACTGTCCCCTCTGCTCCTTCTCACAGTGACTGTCACTGTCCCCTCTGCTCCTTCTCACAGTGACAGTCACTGTCCCCTCTGCTCCTTCTCACAGTGACTGTCACTGTCCCCTCTGCTCCTTGTCACTGTCACTGTCCCCTCTGCTCCTTCTCACAGTGACCGTCACTGTCCCCTCTGCTCCTTCTCACAGTGACCGTCACTGTCCCCTCTGCTCCTTCTCAGAGTGACCGTCACTGTCCCCTCTGCTCCTTCTCACAGTGACAGTCACTGTCATCTCTGCTCCTTCTCACAGTGACAGTCACTGTCCCCTCTGCTCCTTCTCACAGTGACAGTCACTGTCCCCTCTGCTCCTTCTCACAGTGACAGTCACTGTCCCCTCTGATCCTTTTGTATTGTATTGTATGTCTTTATATATAGCGCCATTAATGTACATAGCGCTTCACAGTAGTAATACATGTGGTAATCAAATAAATAACAGATAATATAAATAACAGGTCATGGGAATAAGTGCTTTAGAGATAAAAGTAACATTAAGGAAGAGGAGTCCCTGCCCCGAGGAGCTTACAGTCTAATTGGTAGGTAGGGAGAACGTACAGAAACAGTAGGAGGGAGTTCTGGTAAGTGCGTCTGCAGGGAGCCAAGCTTTATGTATCATGTGTTCAGGATATTCACACTGCTATTCATATGCTTTTTTAAGCAAGTGTGTCTTAAGGTGGGTCTTAAAGGTGGATAGAGAGGGTGCTAGTCGGGTATTGAGGGGAAGGGCATTCCAGAGATGTGGGGCAGTCAGTGAAAAAGGTTTATGGTGGGAGAGGGCTTTAGATACGAAGGGGGTAGAAAGAGACATCCTTGAGAAGAACGCAAGAGTCTGGATGGTGCATAACGAGAAATTAGGGCTGAGATGTAAGGAGGGGCAGAAGAGTGTAAAGCTTTAAAAGTGAGGAGAAGAATGGAGTGTGAGATGCGGGATTTGATCGGAAGCCAGGAGAGGGATTTCAGGAGGGGGATGCTGAGACAGATTTAGGAAAGAGTAGAGTGATTCTGGCAGCAGCGTTTAGGATAGATTGTAGGGGAAACAGGTGAGAGGCAGGAAGGCCGGACAGCAGGAGATTACAGTAATCAAGACGGGAGAGAATGAGGGCCTGAATCAGAGTTTTAGCAGTCGAGTAACAGAGAAAAGGGCGTATCTTTGTTATATTGCGGAGGAAAAAGCGACAGGTTTTAGATATGTTTTGAATGTGAGGGGCGAATGTGAGAGAGGAGTCGAGTGTGACCCCTAGGCAGCGTGCTTGGGCTACTGGGTGAATGGTCGTAGTTCAAACAGTAATGTGGAAGGAGGTAGTAGGGCCAGGTTTGGGAAGAAGTATGAGGAGCTCTGTTTTAGCCATGTTGAGTTTAAGGCGGTGGAGGGCCATCCAGGATGATATAGCAGAGAGACATTCAGAAACTTTGGTTTGTACAGCAGGTGTAAGGTCGGGTGTTGAAAAGTATATTTGTGTGTCGTCAGCATAGAGGTGATATTTAAACCCAAAAGATGTTATTAGGTCACCTAGAGAGAGTGTGTAAAGAGAAAAAAGAAGAGGTCCCAGGACAGAGCCCTGGGATACCCCCACAGAGAGATCAATAGAGGAGGAGGAAGTGTTAGCAGCAGAGACACTGAAAGTACGATGGGAGAGGTAGGATGAGATCCAGGATAGAGCTTTGTTCCGAATACCAAGAGTATGGAGAATGTGAAGGAGAAGAGGGTGGTCCATGGTGTCAAATGCTGCAGAGAGGTCGAGTAATATGAGCAGAGTGTAATGACCTCTGTCTTTGGCAGCATGGAGGTCGTCAGTTATTTTAGTGAGGGCTGTTTCCGTGGAGTGAGCAGTGCGGAAGCCAGATTGTAGAGGGGCTAGAAGAGAATAGGTGTTCAGAAAATGGAACAAGCGAGAGAATACAAGACGTTCAAGGAGTTTAGCGGCAAAGGGCAGGAGGGATACAGGTCGATAGTTAGAAAGACAGGTAGGGTCAAGCTTGCTGTTTTTGAGTAATGGTATAACTGTTGCATGTTTGAAGGAGGATGGAAAGGTTCCAGAGCAGAGGGAGTAGTTAAAAATGTGTGTGAGCGTAGGGATTATAGTAGGACCAAGAGGTTTTAGGAGATGGGAGGGAATGGGGTCAAGAGGGCAGGTGGTAGAGGGAGAAGAGGCGATCAACAGCGATACATCCTCCTCTGAGACAGTGGAAAAAGAGTCAAGGAAGGCAGGAGGAGAGTTAGGAAGAGGTGTAGGATGGGAGGAAGAAACAGAGGGGATGTTCTGCCGTATGGATTCCACCTTTTCCTTAAAATAGTCAGCAAAGTCCTGAGCAGAGATGGAGGAAGAAGAGGCAGCTGAGGCTGATTTGAGTAGAGTATCAAAGACAGAGAACAGTCGGCGTGGGTTAGACTTGTGCATGTTGATTAGTGAAGAAAAGTAGGCTTGTTTAGCTTGCCAGAGGGCAGAGTTGAAACAGGATAGCATAAATTTGTAGTGAAGGAAGTCTGCGAGAGTATGAGATTTCCTCCAGAGGCGTTCAGAGGAGCGAGTGGAGGAACGCAGCATGCGTGTGTGGGAATTTAGCCAGGGTCTGGGGTTAGAAGGGCGAGTGCGGCAGAGAGAAAGCGGGGCATGTAGATCAAGAGACGAGGACAAGACAGAGTTGTAGTTCCTGACCAGGTTGTCAGGGTCTGTAGCAGAGCTGAGAGAGGAGAGGAGAGGGAGGAGCGTAAAGTGGACTCAAAGTCAGGTAAGTGAATAGAGCGCAGGTTTCTGCAGAACCGGGGGGTAGATGGAGGTGGAGAAGGGGAGAAGCGAGATAGAGAGAATGAGATGAGGTGATGGTCAGAGAGAGGAAAAGGGGAAATGGAGAAATCGGAGAGAGAGAAGTTTTTAGTGAAAACCAGGTCTAAGTAGTGGCCATCCTTGTGGGTGCTGGCCGCAGTCCACTGTTGAAGGCCAAAAGAGGAGGTTAGAGAGAGAAAGCGGGAAGCCCAAGGGAGAGAGGGGTCATCAATGTGGCAATTGATGTCCCCAAGGAGAAGAACAGGGGAGTCTGAGGAGAGAAAGAAAGAGAGCCAGGATTCAAAGTGAGAGAGAAAGGCAGACGGGAGATGAGTAGAGGTAGGTGGGCGACAGTGACAGTCACTGTCCCCTCACTCCTTCTCACAGTGACAGTCACTGTCCCTTCTGCTCCTTCTCACAGTGACAGTCACTGTCCCCTCTGCTCCTTCTCACAGTGACAGTCACTGTCCCCTCTGCTCCTTGTCACTGTCACTGTCCCCTCTGCTCCTTCTCACAGTGACTGTCACTGTCCACTCTGCTCCTTGTCACAGTGACAGTCACTGTCCCCTCTGCTCCTTCTCACAGTGACCGTCACTGTCCCCTCTGCTCCTTCTCACAGTGACTGGCACTGTCCCCTCTGCTCCTTCTCACAGTGACCGTCACTGTCTCCTCTGCTCCTTCTCACAGTGACAGTCACTGTCCCCTCTGCTCCTTCTCACAGTGACAGTCACTGTCCCCTCTGCTCCTTCTCACAGTGACCGTCACTGTCCCCTCTGCTCCTTCTCACAGTGACTGTCACTGTCCCCTCTGCTCCTTCTCACAGTGACCGTCACTGTCCCCTTTGCTCCTTCTCACAGTGACAGTCACTGTCCCCTCTGCTCCTTCTCACAGTGACTGTCACTGTCCCCTCTGCTCCTTCTTACAGTGACTGTCACTGTCCCCTCTGCTCCTTCTCACAGTGACAGTCACTGTCCCCTCTGCTCCTTCTCACAGTGACCGTCACTGTCCCCTCTGCTCCTTCTCACAGTGACTGGCACTGTCCCCTCTGCTCCTTCTCACAGTGACCGTCACTGTCCCCTCTGCTCCTTCTCACAGTGACAGTCACTGTCCCCTCTGCTCCTTCCCACAGTGACCGTCACTGTCCCCTCTGCTTCTTCTCACAGTGACCGTCACTGTCCCCTCTGCTCCTTCTCACAGTGACAGTCACTGTCCCCTCTGCTCCTTCTCACAGTGACTGTCACTGTCCCCTCTGCTCCTTCTCACAGTGACAGTCACTGTCCCCTCTGCTCCTTCTCACAGTGACAGTCACTGTCCCCTCTGCTCCTTCTCACAGTGACCGTCACTGTCCCCTCTGCTCCTTCTCACTGTGACCGTCACTGTCCCCTCTGCTCCTTCTCACAGTGACTGGCACTGTCCCCTCTGCTCCTTCTCACAGTGACCGTCACTGTCCCCTCTGCTCCTTCTCACAGTGACCGTCACTGTCCCCTCTGCTCCTTTTCACAGTGACAGTCACTGTCCCCTCTGCTCCTTCTCACAGTGACAGTCACTGTCCCCTCTGCTCCTTCTCACAGTGACTGGCACTGTCCCCTCTGCTCCTTCTCACAGTGACCGTCACTGTCCCCTCTGCTCCTTCTCACAGTGACCGTCACTGTCCCCTCTGCTCCTTCTCACAGTGACTGTCACTGTCCCCTCTGCTCCTTCTCACAGTGACAGTCACTGTCCCTCTGCTCCTTCTCACAGTGACAGTCACTGTCCCCTCTGCTCCTTCTCACAGTCACTGTTCTTTCCTGTTGGTATCTCTGCCTCTGTCCCTTTCCTGTCCCATGCAGACTCATGTAAGGAAGGGAGCCTCTGAAAGCTGAAGGATAGAGTAGTAAAGAGGAGGGAAGTTCTGCATGCTGTTAGGGGGGGGGTTGGGGTGGGGGGGGAGGGATTGAATGCTTTCCTTTCCTTCTCTCCCCCTCTGGCTCCTCTCTCATCTGGCTGCAATTTCTGCAGCTGGAGACATTTTTGTAGCTTTTCCCCAGACTTGCCTGCCCGGCACAGAATGATGGCTTCAGGAGGGAGGACCCTGCGAGGGGATTGGGGGAGACCAAATCAATCTCATAGCAACCATAGTACTATAATTGTTCTACCAGCAGCTGGGAATAGCAGATTTCCGAAGTGCATTAGAAGCTGGCAGGGAGCACAGTGCAGAGGATACTGGCAGGGAGCACAGAGCAGAGGTTACTGGCAGGGAGCACAGGGCAGGATACTGGCAGGGAGCACAGTGCAGAGGTTACTGGCAGGGAGCACAGTGCAGAGGATACTGGCAGGGAGCACAGTGCAGAGGATACTGGCAGGGAGCACAGTGCAGAGGATACTGGCAGGGAGCACAGTGCAGAGGATACTGGCAGGGAGCACAGCGCAGAGGATACTGGCAGGGAGCACAGCGCAGAGGATACTGGCAGGGAGCACAGCGCAGAGGATACTGGCAGGGAGCACAGCGCAGAGGATACTGGCAGGGAGCACAGTGCAGGAAGCACAGTGCAGAGGATACTGGCAGGGAGCACAGGGCAGGATACTGGCAGGGAGCACAGGGCAGGATACTGGCAGGAAGCACAGTGCAGAGGATACTGGTAGGGAGCACAGTGCAGAGGATACTGGCAGGGAGCACAGGGCAGGATACTGGCAGGGAGCACAGTGCAGAGGATACTGGTAGGGAGCACAGCGCAGAGGATACTGGCGGGAGCACAGGGCAGGATACTGGCAGGGAGCACAGTGCAGAGGATACTGGCAGGGAGCACAGTGCAGAGGATACTGGCAGGGAGCACAGGGCAGGATACTGGCAGGAAGCACAGTGCAGAGGATACTGGCAGGGAGCACAGGGCAGAGGATACTGGCAGGGAGCACAGTGCAGAGGATACTGGCAGGGAGCACAGTGCAGAGGATACTGGCAGGGAGCACAGTGCAGAGGATACTGGCAGGAAGCACAGTGCAGAGGATACTGGCAGGGAGCACCGCGCAGAGGATACTGACAGGGAGCACAGTGCAGAGGATACTGGCAGGGAGCGCAGCGCAGAGGATACTGGCAGGGAGCGCAGCGCAGAGGATACTGGCAGGGAGCACAGCGCAGAGGATACTGGCAGGGAGCACAGTGCAGAGGATACTGGCAGGGAGCACAGGGCAGAGGATACTGGCAGGGAGCACAGCGCAGAGGATACTGGCAGGGAGCACAGTGCAGAGGATACTGGCAGGGAGCACAGCGCAGAGGATACTGGCAGGGATGACGTCATAGCGACGTTCAGTGTACCACATACTCACAGGAGTATGTTCTCCGGTCAGCTAGACTAGTAACTTGGCAGTTTAAACTTTGATGTGGGCCACAGATGTGGATCCCACTAGCAAGTGACAGGGAAGATTAGATTTATCTAACCCAAGTTGCTCACAGGTTAACACGAGTGGATGCAGTGTTATCAACACACTACAGGAAGTGTTTGCTGGGATTATAGCGTTTGGGTCAATGTAAGCAGCCTGGGGTTTTGATTATGCCTGGCTGGTACACCATACTGGCCATCAAGGTTGTGTAATTACTGACACTTACTGCATACCCACGCTAATCCCCATCGTTTGTTTACAAAGGTGGGGTTTTTTTCTCCTGCTGGGGGACACAACTGACTTCATTTGTGCAGGCACCAATGCTATGTGTAATACACTGACATTGTTACACAGTGCCCAAAGTTTTCAGTGTTCCTCTCCGTGTATCACTGCACCCCATGGCACTTTAGGATTAACACTTTGTGTACTATTATCCTGAGGGAATTCACTAAGTGTCCATTTTTTGAGCTATCAGGTTCAAGTGCGATGTGTTTTATATCTGTATCTGACTGCAAGTCCAGTCTAGCTTATATGGCTATTTAAAGGTGATTACCACTGCCATCTGACCATTAAGATAGATCCACACCTAGGATCTCTCAAGTACACTGTTTAGGTTTTAAACTTTTTTCTATGTTTACCTTAATAGATATTAATAAAACTTTATTATTTTCATATTAGTAGAGTTGAGTGCATCACATAGGGTTCTGGTTTCTTTCCCCTCCCTACACATATGTATTAACCCTGATAGCACCTCTCTAGGAAGTAACTTTGATTTGAGCTGAGCAGGTTTTTCCCCTTTCCCATTTTCCCTCCAACCATTTGTTACTGGCAGGGAGCACAGCGCAGAGGATACTGGCAGGGAGCACAGCGCAGAGGATACTGGCAGGGAGCACAGCGCAGAGGATACTGGCAGGGAGCACAGCGCAGAGGATACTGGCAGGGAGCACAGCGCAGAGGATACTGCAGGGAGCACAGTGCAGAGGATACTGGCAGGGAGCACAGTGCAGAGGATACTGGCAGGAAGCACAGTGCAGAGGATACTATATTCTTTCCCAGCTCCGTACTTTTCCATGCTGCGGTTACAGGGCCTGGGGGAGGCGTGTTCGAGCCGGATGAGAGCACTGCGAGAATGTGCACCACCGTACATACTGTGCCGACTGTGAACACAGCACTTTACTGTGTAAGAACAGGGGGTATCTGATATACGCCACGGATACATTAAAGATCGAGATAATTAAATACTGATCTAAAGAGCTTACAATCCATGGGACTTATAGTTTAGATCAGGGGAGCGCAAACTTTTCCTGCCGCGCCCCCCTGTCTTTTTTGTCCGGCTCTCGTGAACCTCCCCCTCCTCTCTACCCGCGTCAAATGAAGCTGCGGGGTCATGTGGTGTCACATGACCTGCGCCGTCATTTGCCGCGTGTGACGTCACCTCACATGGCCCCGTGGCGTCATTTGACGCCCCATTGCCACGGCGATGCGGCAGCCGGCTGAATCCCGGTAAGTGAAGTGTTCTTCAGTAAGTGAAGTCCCAGCACTTCATTTAAATGCTGTGGGGAAGAGCGCAGGGCCTCCGCGTGCCCCCCCCCCCCCCCGCCGCGGAACCACCCCAGCAAAATCTCCCGCCCGAGTTTGCGCCCCCCTGGTATAGATAGTATATGTGTGGATATAATTGTGCTTCTCACTGCTGTAGTGGGGTTCATGCATGTTTAAATAAAACTCTGACTCTTCTCTGAGAATAAGAAAACCCCCACCCCGAGATCCACATGAGGGGGCTAAGCTTGAAGCCCCCTGTCCCCCTGCGTGGGAAAGCTTAGAACTCTTTAATGGGACAGGGCCTGAATGTTTTTTTCTTTGGTCACATTTATGATGGCTGCCTTCACCGTGCCCTCCTCCTTCCCGCTGTAAATAGCTGCATTTCAGAGTGCTTTCGTGGAGGAGGGGAGTGGGTACTGGTCACTAGCATTGAGCGTTCACCCCATAAAAAGAGGAACTGTCGCCTATAAGATATGAAAGGATTTCCGCCCTAACAATGAGTTTATCAAACACGTAGGGAAATATTTCCTGTAATAAAATACATACATCTCTCCATATATCAGAATAAGTGACTGTTCTGCAGCTTGCAGGGCTACTGTACTGTAGCTAGGAAGAGGCGGCGTGCAAGGGTTAGAAGGCGAGAAGCTCATGGTGATATGACTTCTAGGTTGTGTCTGGCGCAGTGAGGTACGTGACAGGATGCAGGAGCGGTGCTGAAGAGGTTGTGGACCCCTTTATACTACATGGAGAGAGCTGTGCACAATGCGTTGCTGGCACCTCAAAAGTTGTAGGGTGTTAAGACACTTGCTTTTGAAGTGTGAGACTCTGGGTCAACACTGAGTGCTGTCAAAGTTGCCACTATTAGATTGCAAGCTGTGTGGGTCAGGACTTGCTGTGCTGCTTGATAGTAAAGTAGTATCATAAAATAGCACATTACATGTTAGAGTTAAAGCTCACGGTGAGCTCTTAGACCAAAGGCCAGCGTGTGAGTCTCAGTGGGTGCAGCAAGATGGCCGCCTCCTCTCTGCTGCCCCACAGTTTGTGTGTGTTTTACCTCTTTTCTCGCCTCCTTTTGCAGCGTTGCAGTGGAGCATTTCCATGGTAACGTGCCTTGTTTTCTCAGTGGGTCTTCAATGGCATCCAGCTGCCCACTCACTCGCAGTGCGGCGCTCGGCGCTCTCGCCTCTCATCCGCTGAGATTGTCAGCTCTTGTGGGCAGGGATTCCACTCCAGCCCAGAAAAGTTTAACACATTCACTGCTTGTGCAGTGTGCAATGCATTCTGCAGGAAATCGATCTGTAACATGGTGCATTGCTTGTCCCTTTGGTAGTGAAGTGGTTAAAACAGCTGCTTGTTCTTAAATAAGTTGTACTCTTTGCAGTGGCCCAAAAGGCCTGGAGCCTGCTCCGTGCGGCCCTGTGATTGGTCCTCACAGAGACTCCTGGAGCCTGCTCCGTGCAGCCATGTGATTGGTCCTCACAGAGACTCCTGGAGCCTGCTCCGTGCGGCCCTGTGATTGGTCCTCACAGAGACTCTTGGAGCCTGCTCCGTGAGGCACTGTGATTGGTCCTCACAAAGACTCCTGGAGCCTGCTCCGTGAGGCACTGTGATTGGTCCTCACAAAGACTCCTGGAGCCTGCTCTGTGCGGCCCTGCGATTGGTCCTCACAAAGACTCCTGGAGCCTGCTCTGTGCGGCCCTGTGATTGGTCCTCACAAAGACTCCTGGAGCCTGCTCTGTGCGGCCCTGCGATTGGTCCTCACATAGACTCCTGGAGCCTGCTCTGTGCGGCCCTGTGATTGGTCCTCACAGAGACTCCTGGAGCCTGCTCTGTGCGGCCCTGTGATTGGTCCTCACAAAGACTCCTGGAGCCTGCTCTGTGCGGCCCTGCGATTGGTCCTCACATAGACTCCTGGAGCCTGCTCTGTGCGGCCCTGTGATTGGTCCTCACATAGACTCCTGGAGCCTGCTCCGTGCGGCCCTGTGATTGGTCCTCACAAAGACTCCTGGAGCCTGCTCTGTGCGGCCCTGCGATTGGTCCTCACATAGACTCCTGGAGCCTGCTCTGTGCGGCCCTGTGATTGGTCCTCACATAGACTCCTGGAGCCTGCTCCGTGCGGCCCTGTGATTGGTCCTCACAAAGACTCCCACTCTAGCGCTTGGATTGTGTTTCAGGGCAGCGACTTCTTTGTATATTTGTGTCATTTGACCCTCCCAGGGGGAATGTACTGTATACAGAACACATCCTGAGCAGCCACTGGTTTTTATACATGGTGAGCTCTGCCCACCCCTTTCCCTGCATACATTGTGTAGGTGAGTGTGCACCACTCCCCCACAACTAGAGTGTGTACTGACTGCACCTCACAGCACAGAGGGTTTGGGGCCGTGCCAGGCATGGGACGATTCCTTCTCTATTTTAAAATTCTTATTTTGTATATTTTTGGGAGTTCTAAAAAAAACCTTTTTATTCAGGTTTTGTTAAACCTGGTGCCCATCTCAGTATCGGGACATATATATTTGATTGTTTTGCCCCTCCCTCTCTGTCTGCTTCCCTCACTGCCCCCATCCTGTGGTCGCTGTGTGGTAACAGTTTGCATGACTTTGTCTCCTCTCCAGGTGAACAGCGATCACTCCAGTTCTCAGAATAATGTCTCCTTTGTTCAGCACGATTCTGTTCCTACTGAGGAGCTCTATCGCAGCTCAGCTATCAGGCCCTCTCCGTTTGAGCATCTGAACCCCAGGAGAGCGTACAATCACTGCCAGGTGAGTAGGGGTGTGCACAGGACGTCCGGCTATCCTGCACCTAGGTAATAAGTGGCCACATTTATAGAAACAGTGACATTTGCACGAGACTTTCATTTCGGCTATTTACCGTGTACAGGAATTTTGTCTTATTACATAAACAAGACCCTGAGATCTGTCCAACCAGGATCGTGAACAAAAGAAATGAAATTCTTAAAACACAACGTACAAAGGATTATAATGAATGAGAATAATTGCACCTCAAATATACACAAGTAGCCACATTGTGAACAGACCTTGACCAATATGTTTGGGTGTAAGGTTAACCGACCGTTTTTATACGTGTGGTTGGCATTTGACATGTTCCATTTGGGTCTATTCTTTGCACAGGGGGTGTGTAAACTTTTTTGTTTGTGCCCCCATGTCTGCTGTCCCCTCCTGCTCGCGCCTCCCCTAACTTTCCTCCGGCAACGGCGTCATTTGACGCCGCGTTGTTATGGCGACGCATCACCAGAAGCGGCCGGAGAGAAGGTAAGGGACATACAGAGGCCTCGTGCGCTCCCCCGGCACTTTATTTAAATGTTGTGGGAAAGAGCATGGGGCCCCTGCAAGCGCCCCACCCCAGAAAATGTTACGCCCTCCAGTTTGCGCACCCCTGCCTGGGGGGCGTACAGTAGCATAAAGACAGGTGTGACAATGCCTGTAACCTGTGTCCCTCCCTCCCCAGGTCTCCTTGAAGCCTCTCCGGCACGTCAGCTTCCAGGATGAAGATGAGATTGTACGAATCAACCCACGCGACATCATCATCCGGCGCTACGCAGATTACCGGCACCCGGACATATGGAAGAATGACCTGGAGCGCGAGGAGCCTGATGCCATTGCTTCCTTCAACAAAACAGATGGTAAAAAGGCTGACTGCATGTACTCCCCGGGCAACGGCAGAGACTCGCTGAAGGAGCCCAAATCCTCGGGGGTGTTTAAGACTCAGCCCACGTCCTCCCTGAAGAAGCCCAAGCGGAGGAAAGAGGATGGGGAGCGCTCGAGGTGTGTGTACTGCCAGGAGCGCTTCAACCATGAGGAGAATGGACGGGGGAAGTGCCAGGACGCGCCCGACCCCATCCGGCACTGCATCTACCAAGTCAGCTGCATGCTGTGTGCCGAGAGCATGCTCTACCACTGCATGTCGGACTCCGAGGGAGACTTCTCTGACCCCTGCTCCTGCGACTCCTCCGATGACAAGTTTTGCCTGCGCTGGCTGGCTCTGGCCACGCTGTCCTTCATTGCTCCCTGTATGTGCTGCTACCTCCCCCTGCGCGCCTGTCACCACTGTGGGGAGGTGTGCGGCTGCTGCGGGGGGAAGCACAAAGCAGCCGGGTGACCCCATGACTCAATCCTTACAAACTCCGAGTGGATATCCTTCATTTGCCAGGCCGCTGCTGAACCCGACATGACAGTTTTAGTTGGCGCTGTCAGTGGTTCAGGTGACGACGGCCTTAAGGAAGCCTGTCTGGGTTCAGATAGGACCAACGAGAATAAGTAACAGTGCCAGTCCTGCGTATATATATATATATATATATATATACATTTTCTTTTGTAATTAATATTATTGTATTTTTTATTCGCCATTTCTGTTCAAATGCAGAGATTTTCCAATCAGCTGCTTTGCACTGGGATCCTTAACCGCTGGATCTCACACAAAGGATTATATGATGGTAGGGATCCGTTTTCAATGTTTTGACGGTTAAGAGAAGGCCAAAAAGGAAGAAAAAAAAATGTATTTCTGTGCTGTGTCTCCTAGCCACACAATGTCATATTCTAAATCAGGTGAATTCAGGAAACAACTTTTAAACAAAAGGAAAGCGAGAAAACAGATAATCCATTGATACACAATAACTAAATCATTTCTAGTTTTATTCAAGTGATTTTATGTACAAATAACAAATCTTTATATTTAATTAAACGTACGATACACAGAATTCTGGGACTTTTGGGAGGGTGTTTTTTATGTTCCTTATGTAGCTTCTCCTGCTGTTTCCTTGATGAAAATTGGGACATTCCATTATAGGGCCGAGTCCTTCTGCTGCTGTGCGGGATGTATGTCTCTGGCAGCAGAAGGGTTAAAAAAAGGTGTGTCCCCCCCCCCCCCCCCCCCCCCCAGTTAATGGTTTTTCTGATGGTTTACTGATAGTGCTGCCTTTCTCTGTCTCTCAAATCTACCTGTGTTATGTCACATTATTTATACACTCCGGTACATAGAATATAACACGAGTGGCAGGTGCGCGGGAAGTCTGTTTGTGCGTCTTTTTATTTATGTTGTTTATATAATTCTGCGTCTCACTCTGTGTTTGCGGTCCGCGCAATCTGCCTGAAACGCAGGGGGGGGGGGGGGGCGGAGGGGGGGATCTGCCACGCTCACCCACGCTCACCCACTACTCTCTCGTTTAGCAGAGGTGAAATGATTAACTCTTTCACTGTCAGAGAAGCCCGTTAAATGTTACTTTGCAGCAAGTGTGTAGCGAAACCGGGAAATCTCTATTCATTTGCTCTCTTTGTGGGGGGGGGGGGGTGGGTGTAAAGATGCACATTCTCTCTCCCTCCTGCAGTGTGTGTTACGTGTTACAGAGGTGTCTGGCAATAAAGGGGTTAAGGGCTGTAATTACTAAGCAGTGCTAAGTCATAAGGCACCTTATGATTCATGCCAATGAAAGTGTCATAGCTTAGCAGTGCTTAGTAGGTTTGGCCCTTTATGATGTATTATCACCGTCTTCATTGATGTTATAGACACATAGCAAAACTCCCAGATGTGGCAGAGCTGACATCGGCCTGAATGAGCGCACACACCGTGATGTGCTGTGTGACATTGTGCGTCCGGCTTTTGTTGGCTGACATCGGCTTGAATGAGCGCACACCGTGATGTGCTGTGTGACATTGTGCGTCCGGCTTTTGTTGGCTGACATCGGCCTGAATGAGCGCACACCGTGATGTGCTGTGTGACATTGTGCGTCCGGCTTTTGTTGGCTGACATCGGCCTGAATGAGCACACACACCGTGATGTGCTGTGTGACATTGTGCGTCCGGCTTTTGTTGGCTGACATCGGCCTGAATGAGCGCACACCGTGATGTGCTGTGTGACATTGTGCGTCCGGCTTTTGTTGGCTGACATCGGCCTGAATGAGCGCACACACCGTGATGTGCTGTGTGACATTGTGTGTCCGGCTTTTGTTGGCTGACATCGGCCTGAATGAGCGCACACACCGTGTGATGTGCTGTGTGACATTGTGCGTCCGGCTTTTGTTGGCTGACATCGGAAGGTACAGCAGCCGCTGGCTCAGTGGGTTGTTTTTTATCTGCCCTTTGGCGCGAGTGAAAAAGTTGTATCCTGCATATGTCCTAAGGCCGCGATTGTAGTGGCTGCACGTGCGCACGAAGGAGGGTATGATGTCACGCGGGCGAAACCCGCACTGAGGTCCGGGGGAGGCAGGCCCTTGACATCATGCGAGCGGTTAACCCTCATTGGCTGAACTGCGCAAGTGACCCCAGCCGTCGCACAGCAAAGACAAAATGGTTTATTTTCTCGAGAATCACACACGCGGTCGCGCTTCATCACGCGCTCTATGGGCGGCCTCGTAGAGAAGGTTTGTTGTTCGCGTCGCGCGTGCACACACGTGGGCGCCGTCGCTGCCGCTGTAATCGCGGCCTAAGAAGGCAGAGTTCAGTAAGCGGTTTGTCTGCTCCCAGCAGGGAAACAATGTATAAATGTATATACGGATGGGTGACAATCAGGGGTCTCTGTATCCAGCGGATTGGCTGAGCTCTGTGTATCCAGCGGATTGGCTGAGCTCTGTGTATCCAGCGGATTGGCTGAGCTCTGTGTATCCAGCGGATTGGCTGAGCTCTGTGTATCCAACGGATTGGCTGAGCTCTGTGTATCCAGCGGATTGGCTGAGCTCTGTGTATCCAGCGGATTGGCTGAGCTCTGTGTATCCAGCGGATTGGCTGAGCTCTGTGTATCCAGCGGATTGGCTGAGCTCTGTGTATCCAGCGGATTGGCTGAGCTCTGTGTATCCAGCGGATTGGCTGAGCTCTGTGTATCCAGCGGATTGGCTGAGCTCTGTGTATCCAGCGGATTGGCTGAGGTCTGTGTATCCAGCGGATTGGCTGAGCTCTGTGTATCCAGCGGATTGGCTGGGGCCTGTGTGTCCAGCGGATTGACTGAGGCCTGTGTGTCCAGCAGATTGGCTGAGGCCTGTGTGTCCAGCAGATTGGCTGAGGCCTGTGTGTCCAGCAGATTGGCTGAGGCCTGTGTGTCCAGCAGATTGGCTGAGGCCTGTGTGTCCAGCAGATTGGCTGAGGCCTGTGTGTCCAGCAGATTGGCTGAGGCCTGTGTGTCCAGCAGACTGGCTGAGCTCTGTGTGTCCAGCAGATTGGCTGAGGCCTGTGTGTCCAGCAGATTGGCTGAGGCCTGTGTGTCCAGCAGATTGTCTGAGGCCTGTGTGTCCAGCAGATTGGCTGAGGCCTGTGTGTCCAGCAGACTGGCTGAGCTCTGTGTATGTAACGTTCCTTCCCCTGGTGTCTGCGGCACACATGGCAGCTTATTGTTGTAGTGCCATCTTTATAAGGAGGATTACAGCTCCATTCAAGCAGAATGCTTCTCGGCATTGAGCAGGTGGCGCACACAGGAAACGGTGTAAGCACTTAATATTCTGCTCTTTTGCCAATGGGAAACGGAGTTGGACTGTGGTAGGAGAGTTGGAGGTCCCTTCTCTGTCTGGGGTCAGTTGGTCATCCCTGCAAAGTGAAAGACAGGCTCCATAGGTCACAGGTCGCTTCTGTTTCTGGGTGCCGTTTTAAGGCTACCAGCTTGCCCACTTGTGTTCGTTTGTGAGCAGGTCGGTACTGCTGCTTTCATTCACTGCCTCTGCCTGGATCATCTGCTTGTCTTATCGTTCAACCCCAGGATTATAACCACTACAACTAAACAGGAGGGGAGAGAGGTTGTACCTTTGCCAGCTCTGATGCTTCTCTCTTTTGCATCTCGCCTCGTCTGCACTGTCCCTGTTTCTCCTCCTCCCTCTCTCTCCTCCCCTCTCTCTCTCTCCTCCCCTCTGTGTCTGTCTCCTCCTCTCTCTCTCTCCTCCCCTCTGTGTCTGTCTCCTCCCCTCTCTCTCCTCCCCTCTGTGTCTCTCTCCTCCCCTCTCTCTCTCTCCTCCCCTCTGTGTCTGTCTCCTCCCCTCTCTCTCTCCTCCCCTCTGTGTCTCTCTCCTCCCCTCTCTCTCTCCTCCCCTCTCTCTCTCCTCCCCTCTGTGTCTCTCTCCTCCCCTCTGTCTCTCTCCTCCCCTCTGTGTCTCTCTCCTCCCCTCTCTCTCTCCTCCCCTCTGTGTCTCTCTCCCTCTCTTAAGCCGCGGATATAGTAGGCGTGCACGCGTGGCGTCGCGCCTGCCCCAGAGGCAATCCGCGACCTTTGGGATGGGGAGGTGTGGCCGTGACGTCACGTGAGCCGTTCGCCCTCATTGTCTGAACCGTGTACGTGACACGGCTGCCGCGCGACCAAATCAAAATGATTTGTCTCCTCCAAAATCGCGGGCGCTGTCTCGCTCAGTCGCGCACGCTCTATGGCCTGCCTCATAGAGGTGCGGCCTTTTGTTCCCGCGTGCCGTCGCGGGGCGAGAGAGAGAGATTCCAAGGCGCATTGCTAGTGTGATTAAACTGTCTGACCCCTACTAAAAAATCCTCCAGCTTTGATGTATAGTAGTACTGAGCAGTACCCTCAGTATAAACATGATCAGTATGTACTGTACATCATCAGTATACAAGCCATAAAAATATACATTGTTAACAAACACTGCAACTTGGCTTTTAAGCAGGCCGCTTTTCTCTCAAACATGTTTAATAATATTCTCTATTATACACACACACACACACACACACACACACACACACACACACACACACGATTGTAAATAATGTCTGTATTGTAACACCCCGAACACAACCAGGCATTTATATTTATTTATGCCCAGCTCCCCATGTGTATGTAAATGGAGCATTGGCTTAGGTATTTCATATTGAAAAGAGCAGGCGTTCTGTACAGAGAGAAAGGAAAGCCCCAGGAGTCCAATAAAAAAAGAATAATTACTTCTAGTTTTTTACAAAAAAAAAATACAAAAAAATAAAATGTGGGAGAAATTGTGTTGCGTAGATATAGAAACGCAGAACACGCTCCCTGACACACCAAGTCCCGTCTATCGTGAGCTTGTAGTCCGTGACCCTCGGGTGTTGTTTGAGATGCAGTATATAGTAGTACTGTGCATGCAGGACAGGATATTCCTCTTTAGCAGGTAACAGGTCATTTTCTCTTTCTACTCTTAAAAGGTAAAGTTCGCAGTACGCTGATTAACGTGATCTGGGCCAGATATTGTGCTGCTTCGGTCGTCCACACCCCTTCCTGTGGGGTTCTCTCCCCTCACTCCCCTTCCTGTGGGGTTCTCTCCCCTCACTCCCCTTCCTGTGGGGTTCTCACCTCACTCCGCTTCCTGTGGGGTTCTCGCCCCTCAACCCCTCACTCCGCTTCCTGTGAGGTTCTCTCCCCTCACCCTGCACTCCCCTTCCTGTGGGGTTCTCTCCCCTCATCCTGCACTCCCCTTCCTGTGGGGTTCTCTCCCCTCACTCCCCTTCCTGTGGGGTTCTCTCCCCTCACCCTGCACTCCCCTTCCTGTGGGGTTCTCTCCCCTCACCCAGCACTCCGCTTCCTGTGGGGTTCTCTCCCCTCACTCCCCTTCCTGTGGGGTTCTCTTCCCTCACCAAGCACTCCGCTTCCTGTGAAGTTCTCTCCCCTCACCCTGCACTCCGCTTCCTGTGGGGTTCTCTCCCCTCACCCCCTTCCTGTGAGGTTCTCTCCCCTCACCCCCTTCCTGTGAGGTTCTCTCCCCTCACCCTGCACTCCGCTTCCTGTGGGGTTCTCTCCCCTCACTCCCCTTCCTGTGGGGTTCTCTCCCCTCACCCCCCTTCCTGTGGGGTTCTCTCCCCTCACCCTGCACTCCCCGCTGCTCCTGTAGCTCCATATCCACCCCATGCTCTTTTGTTGTGCACCTTTCCGTGTTTCTCCGCACTGCTCTGTTTTGGGCTTTATCTCCCATAATCGCGGCTTGTTACGCAGCAGACACACTGTGTTGCTCATTGCTTTACCCCCTTTGCTGCCAAAGAGGCCTGCAACTCCCCTCTGGCAGCAAATGGGTTAAGTGCACGTTAACTCCTAAAACAGGACACAGAGGCGGCTCTGATTTCTTCACCCAGTGTCACACATTCAGCAGTGTTTTGCTCGCCCAGGTTAGACACACCTGCATAGCATTCTCCTGCAGCAGAGAAGCAAGTCACGCCCCAGGAGATCACGTTCTTTCACCAGCAGGAACAAAGCCTGTGTGGGATCTGCGGCCCCTAATATATAGGACCATTTACTGGGAGGCAGGCTCTTATTTGTAGGTTTAATGGCTGAGAAAATGTATGGTGTGCCAGCAGGAAAAGGAGGACGTGTGCAGTGGTTAAAGTGCAGGACTTGGTGTGCATGATTCCAGTGCCAGCTTCCTACACTTTGATAGTGAGCAAACTACGTTATCTCCATGTGCTGCTCTGTCCCTTTTGTAATTGGGTCGTTAAGAGGAAAGCCAGAAAAGTGCTGCCAGGATTCTGCCCAGATGTGGCTGCACGAGGGCCGTAAAATGCACAGCACCTTGGAATTGGAATTGCACCATTGTTATTATAAGTACATGTAGAACGGAGGCAGATTGTGACCCTGTAGTGGCTGTGCGCCTCCAGCTAGTCACTGAACCATGACTGTCAGACCAGCTAAAGCCACGGAGCCGGTTATTCCCTCGCTGCTGGCGGTTCCATGGTCAGAGGAATGGAAGGCAGTAGAGCCGGTCCGCTCCCCCAGCTCGTCCAGGGAACAAGAGACTAGATGAGGCTTCCATATGTGAAGGGGGGGGGGGGGGTGTATAACTTGTCAGTGCAGGAAGTGCGGTGTGTGTATAACTGGTCAGTGCAGGAAGTGCGGTGTGTGTATAACTGGTCAGTGCAGGAAGTGTATAACTGGTCAGTGCAGGAAGTGCGGTGTGTGTATAACTGGTCAGTGCAGGAAGTGTATAACTGGTCAGTGCAAGAAGTGCAGTGTGTGTATAACTGGGCAGTGCAGGAAGTGCGGTGTGTGTATAACTGGTCAGTGCAGGAAGTGTATAACTGGTCAGTGCAGGAAGTGCGGTGTGTGTATAACTGGTCAGTGCAGGAAGTGCGGTGTGTGTATAACTGGGCAGTGCAGGAAGTGCGGTGTGTGTATAACTGGGCAGTGCAGGAAGTGCGGTGTGTGTATAACTGGGCAGTGCAGGAAGTGCGGTGTGTGTATAACTGGGCAGTGCAGGAAGTGCGGTGTGTGTATAACTGGTCAGTGCAGGAAGTGCGGTGTGTGTATAACTGGTCAGTGCAGGAAGTGCGGTGTGTGTATAACTGGGCAGTGCAGGAAGTGCGGTGTGTGTATAACTGGTCAGTGCAGGAAGTGCGGTGTGTGTATAACTGGTCAGTGCAGGAAGTGCGGTGTGTGTAGAACTGGTCAGTGCAGGAAGTGCGGTGTGTGTATAACTGGGCAGTGCAGGAAGTGCGGTGTGTGTATAACTGGGCAGTGCAGGAAGTGCGGTGTGTGTATAACTGGTCAGTGCAGGAAGTGCAGTGTGTGTATAACTGGTCAGTGCAGGAAGTGCGGTGTGTGTATAACTGGTCAGTGCAGGAAGTGCGGTGTGTGTATAACTGGTCAGTGCAGGAAGTGCGGTGTGTGTATAACTGGTCAGTGCAGGAAGTGCGGTGTGTGTACAGTATAACTGGTCAGTGCAGGAAGTGCGGTGTGTGTATAACTGGTCAGTGCAGGAAGTGCGGTGTGTGTAGAACTGGTCAGTGCAGGAAGTGCGGTGTGTGTATAACTGGGCAGTGCAGGAAGTGCGGTGTGTGTATAACTGGTCAGTGCAGGAAGTGCGGTGTGTGTATAACTGGTCAGTGCAGGAAGTGCGGTGTGTGTATAACTGGTCAGTGCAGGAAGTGCGGTGTGTGTATAACTGGGCAGTGCAGGAAGTGCGGTGTGTGTATAACTGGTCAGTGCAGGAAGTGCAGTGTGTGTATAACTGGGCAGTGCAGGAAGTGCGGTGTGTGTATAACTGGTCAGTGCAGGAAGTGCGGTGTGTGTATAACTGGTCAGTGCAGGAAGTGCGGTGTGTATAACTGGTCAGTGCAGGAAGTGCGGTGTGTGTATAACTGGTCAGTGCAGGAAGTGCGGTGTGTGTATAACTGGGCAGTGCAGGAAGTGCGGTGTGTGTATAACTGGTCAGTGCAGGAAGTGCAGTGTGTGTATAACTGGGCAGTGCAGGAAGTGCGGTGTGTGTATAACTGGTCAGTGCAGGAAGTGCGGTGTGTGTATAACTGGTCAGTGCAGGAAGTGCGGTGTGTGTATAACTGGTCAGTGCAGGAAGTGCGGTGTGTGTATAACTGGTCAGTGCAGGAAGTGCGGTGTGTGTATAACTGGTCAGTGCAGGAAGTGCGGTGTGTGTAGAACTGGTCAGTGCAGGAAGTGCGGTGTGTGTATAACTGGGCAGTGCAGGAAGTGCGGTGTGTGTATAATTGGTCAGTGCAGGAAGTGCGGTGTGTGTATAATTGGTCAGTGCAGGAAGTGCGGTGTGTGTATAACTGGTCAGTGCAGGTGTTCTGTATAGAGAAAGTGCAGTGTGTGTATGACGTGTTAATGTTGACGGTGCAGTGTACGAGGGTCAGTGCTGCTCACACCCAGGATATTTATGGTATTATTCACTTGGGCATTGTGGGGACGCCGGGTGTTTAATTCACAGCCAGGGCAGAGGGACCTAATTACATGTGTATGTGATGGAGACAGGAGTTGGATGAGTATTCTTGGTGTTCACACAGAATATTAACCCTTTCGCTTTCCAGAAGGGCATGCAACGGATCCCAAAGGAATGCCTTCCGTGCCCTTCTGGCAATAAAGGGGTTAATTTCTGTGCTGGGGCGTACTGTGGTATCTTTCATCCCCGGCTGTGAAAGTGTTAAAGTGAAAACTGCAACTATACTTACGCACTCTCTTTGCACCATTCCCTCATTTAAAATATATATGTGATACATTTGGGGTCTTTTAAAAATGGCTGACTTTTTTTTTTTTTTTAAAGGCCCTGACAAACAAAGTTCATGTTCCTTAAGAAGTCCTCGGGCTGCTTCAGTGTCTAACTAAGTACACGGTGCTGAGCGTTTATACGTATGAAATGATTGGGTTATTTGGGAACATCTTTTATTTGCTCACACTTGTGGCTTGGATTCTGGTTAAATGCCTTTCCCGTTTTTGTTAACCGTTCGACGCTGAAAATCGTAAATACTAAATGGAAGCTCCTGAATACTTAACTGGTCCTTGCCAGGTCTGCTGCAGAAGTCCCACTTCCAGTCCGGCAAACTGCAGGTATATTTCTCCCTCACGACTTCATTCTCTCCCACCTTTAGCACAGGGTGCTGCAGAGGGGAATGGGTGATTCTCCAGGAAGCCTCTAATGCTTTCCCTGATTGTAACAATCGAACTGCATTTCCTGCTGTTTTTCTTCTACAGTATAAAAACCCCATTGCTTTCATTAGTAAGGTGACAGGCAGGGCTGTCTCTGCAGTGCCTTATTACTGAAAATAAACGTTCCAAGTGTGTGAAAATACAGATTCTTTGCCTTATTTTCCTAGAGGCAGCTGCAGTAAGGCAAATGCAGGCACGGGCAGGTTAACAATGGGTTAACAATGGGGAACAGACTTGGACTATGTATTTCTGTTCTGACGCATCTACTCTCAAACAGGATTCATATAGTTATTTCCTAGCTACTAAATTAACCTATTCATGGACTATTAGGCATTAATAAGATGAGAAAGCCGAAAGCTGTGTATTATAAGAAAAATAATACAACAAAATCTTTGGCATACAGCCTATATTTTTATCTAAACCTTGGATACATGAGCTGTTATATGTACCAACTTATGTTATCATAAATAATAGTAACATGTTTACCCTTACTACGTGTTTCTCACATCCCACAATTAGTTTCACAAACTAACATTACAGAATAGATTCTGGGGAAACAAAATGGATTCTAACAGACAACATGGATTACGAATGACTTGAATTCCATTTACAGTGACCTTCTCATAGATGGCGGCTGAAATTCTACGGATGGAATGGTTTTCAGTGGTTCAGGTCATGGAGGCCTCCACTCTCACTCTGAAAAGACCTGTTTTTTTATTCGGCTTCATAATTCCATGGTTTTGTATTTTATTTTATAATCTATGCCTTTTTAGGGCAAAAGTGGGCCCTGTATATTTAACCCCTTCACTGCCAACGGGAACAGAAACACGCTTACTCCCTGTATATTTGTGGCTCCTCTTGGGACTGAAGGGGTTAATCAAGGGGGGCCCTGTGGCTCCAGCAACCACATACCACAAGTGATGCTAACTATGTTTACTATGGGTAGATGGAAGACATCAGGGAGGCATCCATCTTTAATGTAACCCACTGAAAATGCATTCCACGTGCCTTTTCCTGAAGTGGCTTCAAACTGCAGCAATTCCACGAGTACGGCGAGCAGACGGGTACCTGTTTTTTTCTCTCTCGCGAGTAAGCGTGATCGTTCTTTAACGGCGGCTTGCAGGTGGACTCCCTGCTTTTCCCTGGCTCAGTGCAAATGTCTTTTGACCACTTTGATGACCTAAAAGTGCCTCATTGTTACCTACAAATACCCCCGTCTTCAAAAGAAAATCCTTCAACACCTAAAAAGTTGTATTTTTGGTTGGTTTGTGAACGTGCCCTATGATTCTGGTTTAACTCCTGACAATGGGCACACTTTCTTTTTACCTGTAGGACAAATTCCAGCGAGTTACTTTGAGTAGCTGGTGTAAATATGCATATATGAGTTTGTAACTGTTTTTGTTACATCATTACCCTTGTAATTTGACATATCAAATAACAGTATTGTATTAAAACAGATTACATTTTAATGTGTTTTTTTTTTTCCTCTCCGCAATTACCTAATGATTAAAAAATATAATTAAATTAAACTTGTTTTCCTCCTGTCAGTTGTTTAACACAACTAGTGTACACACTTCACGGGCTCCTTCCTATTCTGTACTATAAATGTGCTGAGTTTATAGAGTGACCCAACACAGTGGGGTCTCCACAGCAATGCAGAGAAAGTGTGTTTAGACGCAGCACGGCGGGGTGTGTAATAACAGTGTCTTACATCCCATGCAGAATGTTAGATTTACGGCATTTCAGATGCAAAAGATTTGGGGGGCAAATAAAAAACAGAAAACATGGTGCAGAGACGCAGAACGTGATACATCTCATCTGTGCACAATGTAACTCCCCTCCCCCCAACTCCTACTGACTCTCCCAAGGTGCAAGCTGGGGCAGAGACGCAGAATGTAATACATCTCATTATAATCTGTGCACCGTGTAACTCCCCCCCAACTCCTCCTACTGACTCTCCCCAAGGTGCAAGCTGGGACAGAGACGCAGAATTTGATGCATCTCATTATAATCTGTGCACCATCTAACTCCTCCCAACTCCTACTGACTCCTGGAGGCAACTGGTAGGGCGCTGTGATGACAGGCGTCCCGGTACGACTCCTCCCATTCCCCCACCATCCACGAATGCGCTACTGGAGCTCCGTTGCGGGTCTCGCGTTGAGAGAGGACACCCGCTGCTCGTTCCATTGGGCTACCGGCTTGTGCTGTTTACCATCCGCCTAAAGGGACAGCCTGGGGAACAATAGTCCACGGTGTGTGGATTCGGGCCATCCATGTTATCCAATGTTTTATATGCAATGTAGTTGTTTTACTGCTTTATGAGATAACGTGATTATATTTTTTACTGAGTCAGTCTCTTCTGCGCTGCCCTTTTTGTTTTTAAGTGGTTGAAGTTTACCCCGTTTGATCATGGGAAAAGTTGGAGCAGCGGGATTGACTTAGCAGGAAGCTCCTAACCAGCGCAGTCTCTACACCCCTTTTTACCATGTAACTCCTCCTACTGACTCGCCCCAAGGTGCAAACTGAGGCAGAGAGATGCAGAATGTGATACATCTCATAATCTGTGCATGATGTAACTCCTACTGACTCCCCAAGGTGCACGCTGGGACAGAGATGCAGAATGCGATACAGAGGCGTGGCTCAGTGAGTAGACACTGACCCGGTAAAGAATAACTCTTGAGTTTGAATCAGAAACCTAATTCAATTCCTGGTGTCAGATCCTTGTGACCCTGGGCAAGTTACTTTATCTCCATGTGCCTCAGGCACCAAAAAAACACAGATTGTAAACTACGGGGCAGGGACCTGTGTAACATTCCTGTGTGCTGAGTACCGCGCGCTATGCTGTAATTGTGATTCGCTGTGAGTCCCATTGGGAGTAAAGCGCTATATGAAATAAAGTTATTATTATTACATCTCATTATCTGTGCACCATGTAACTCCCCTCCAACTCCTCCTACTGACTCTCCCCATTGTGGCAGATGAAGGGAAATGCTTTAATACATAGGTGCAGGGAGAAAATGCCTTGATAGGTGGACCCCACAGGCTCTGAGCATGGGAACTCTGTGCAGCATGGACTGAAAATTAACTCCATTCCACCACCAAGTGGCCATATTGAGTAATGGATTATACAGTGATCTGACTGCTCTTCCCACCCATCCTCGCTTCTCGCTCTCCCTCTCTCCCCGTCCCCCACTTTCTCCCAAAAAGAATATACATATAATACCTAGTACTCTTTAAAGCAGCAGACCAAGCAATATCCTACATGTGTGTTTTTTTTTTAAAGTGAAATGTCTTTACAGTCACCAAATCTCCTTGCAAGGAGACGGACGTATGTTATGGAAGTGACGTCAGTGCTGGCAGATGAGGCCGTTGGGCCGCGCATGCACAGAAACGGCCCTCACCAACACACCTCAATAACAGTTACTGCATGCCCAGAGTCGTCCGCGGCAACCAGCACAAGCGCTGGGGTGTCCATCTCTGCCAGCGCATGCGCATAGACCGGCATCTCCGTGAGCATATTCCGCTTGCACACGCGGCCCCGCAATCAAGCGTATGCACAGAGACTCTCCGCGAGCAAGCGTATGGCCAAAATCTCCCTACACAGCCTGCGCATGCGCAGAGATCCCCACCGACGGCTCACCGCACATGTTGAGTAGTCTATGGCTGGGCACGCATGCGCAGTAGCCGATGGCACGCATGCGCACCAGGCACCGGCTAGATGCGCATGCGCAGCAGGCACTGGCGCAGGAGCCGCGGCAACCCCACCACACAGAGAGACAGACAAACACAGAGACACAGACACACACAAACAAGGAATTCACAGCTACTAGAAATATAGAAGTGCGAATAGCTAAAACAGGGGGTGTGCCGAGCACGCGCGTTCTAAGTCAAACTTCTTTGTGTTTTGTCACTGAAATTGTTTTGATTTTTAATTAAAAACATCACCATCACAAATACAATTTCTGTGACAAAACAGTGATAAAAAACAAAGAAGTTTCACTTAAAATGCGCGTGCTCGGCACACACCTTTTAAAAAATAAATCAGTTCTGTACTATGAGAACATACATGTAGCATTTTTTTAAAAACAACTTTGAATTACATTTTAATGTATTATAACAGGGGTGCGCAAACTATTCGCACTGCACGCCCCCTGCCTAATCCCCTCACCATGCTTCCCGGCGTGCGGAGGTCATGTGACGTCATGCCATGACCCTGCGTGTCATTTGACGCCGCGATGCCATGACGCCGCGTCACACAGCCGGCTGAATCAAGGTAAGTGGAGTGTTGCAGAGACCTCACACGATCCCCTGGTATTAAATTAAATGCCTTGGGGAAGAGCGCGTGGCCTCTGCAACAGCCTGCGCCCCCTTGACAAATCTCTTGCACCCCAGTTTGCGCAACGCTGTATTATAATGTAACAAGCATTTTTGATTTCAATAGCAACCATTTACATAGTCACATCCCCTTCCTCTTCTAAAACAGACTCTGGCACACCCCTTTTTGAGCCCTGCCCTCTCTCTGGCAGTGCACCAATTGTATCAGTGCCTGCCTGGTCACATGATCTTCCCCACGAGAACTTTGCATCTTTGGTCCTCTTCTGCTGCACTAACAGCCATTTACTGCAGGAGAACAGATCGATCAGAAACCTAGCTAATTACTTATCATTGTGTGGATTGTATTGATGCACATATTAAAGGGGGACAAAATTAAATAAACCGCAGCTTGGACTGCTGCTTTGAGTTATTTTGCAAAACATTTGCACAGTAGATAATGTGCTGTGTGGGCTTTCACTCACACAAACAAGCTGCACTCCGTAGTGTTCATGTGAAAATCTGGAGGCAATTCCAAAAGTGCAGGGAAACAGCCTGAGGCGAGGAGAATCCGCCTTGTGCAGCCAACACAACACAGACAAACAAAGTCTTCAAAGTGCCGGTCTCCTCAAAGACTGAGATACAAAGTACAGCTCTTCTCACAGGTTCATAATGAGAGTCTCCTTAATGTGACAGCCAAGAACAGCGGAAAGACAACGTTTCAGGTCCCATATGGAAGGTCTATATGGAACCTGAAACGTTGTTATTCCACTGCTCTTGGTTGTCACGTTAAATGGAGAACTTCATTATGAAGTTGTGAGTAGAGCTGTACTTTGTATCTCTGTCTTAGAGGAGACCGGCACTTTGAAGAATTTTTTTTTTAATTGTGGAGGCAGCCATACAAATGTGACCCCAAAATAATATAGTGTGCTTACACTTGTCCTAGCAGAGCAATATGGCTCTCATTGGACAGGTTGGCATATATAACTTCAGGGTGATATTATCTGGCGGTGACCCAGATCGTAAGTGCTTTATTGCAGAAGAGGGACACTTGTCCTGTTGCCCTGCAGTGGGGCTAATATTGTTATCTACGAACATGAGATGCTCACATAGGAGTGTGGTCATATTTCATATAAGTGTTTTATATATTATTTATATATTATAGTTAATATACTGTTTAAATCAATAGAATGATAAGATAACAACAGTGTATAATATACACAGAAAATGAAATGATAATTACCATATAGTGTAATGATCGGAATGATACGGCGGGGTATATATAGATACTCACGTACAGGGCACTTTACAGGAAGAACATACAGACATTCCAAAATACTGGCAAAATACCCATACAAATAAAGGGGGGGGGGGGGGTCATAAAAAATGAGGGGGGGGGAATCCTGCCTTCCAGACCTTACAATGTAATAAGAATTGGGGTAATGTGATAAAGCATGCGTGATAATATGATACAATATTATTTATTCATAAAGTGTCAATATTCTGTAGTGAGGTACAATGGGGGAACCGAATGATGTAACGCACATAAACCTAATGGCTTACCAAATAGGGAGGAAGCAGTGCAAGCAAATAATAACAGGATATAATACAATATGGCAGGGTATATAAGAAGTCACGATAGGATACAATATGACATGATATAAATATATAATAGGATATATAATATGGCAGGATATGATAGGATATAATCATATCCGCAGAGTAATGAGTGTTTTGCATTGTGTTATTTATATATCCTACTCGCTGCTGCCATCGAGGGCGGAACCTTTGTGCTGGGAGTCCGGGGTCGCACGGACTCATCTCCTTGCTGCACCAGGGAGTGCGAGGCGGGAAGTGATACAGGACTGAGAGAAACCCCGATGGAGGCGGATTTGTTGGATACTTTAGAGGCCCTGGGGTGAGTAACTGTGTGTGTGTGTGTGTGTGTGTGTGTGTGTGTGTGTGTGTGTGTGTGTGTGTGTGTGTGTGTGTGTGTGTGTGTGTGTGTGTGTGTGTGTGTGTGTGTGTGTGTGTGTGTGTGTGTGTGTGTGTGTGTGTTTTTTCATGTTTTTGTGTCCTGCTCTTCCAGGTACCAGGGCCCTCTGCTTGAGGAGGCAGCGCTGGGCCGGGCATTGGAAGTTGGTCTCATGTCCCTAGAGTACTCGCAGCTGCTGTGCTGGCTCAGCTCTCAAATTAAGCTATTGTGTGACTTGGAGGAGAGTATCAGCTCTGCAGGTAAGGGCCTCCTATGCGTCACTCCCGTCTGATCCTCTAGATGAATCTGCTGTTTTAGATGGTCCCTGTAAGCCTCAGGTCCAGACTTGGTCAGGGTGGTCCCCTCGCTGATTCCTGACCATGTATGTAATGGCACTGCAGTGAGTTGCATTAAAACCCAGTAACCAGATTGTCATATTCTTTTCCGGTGTTTTCTCCCAAATTCTTGTTAGTGGGACTGCCGCTCTTGGCTTGTCGTGTCCTATTCACTTGGTAACGAGTCTGTAATGCTTGATTCATTCTGCCCTCTTTTTGAGGAGAAGACATAGAAGGTGCTCAGTTGGAAGTCAGTGGATTCCTGAAGGAGCTGTCATGTCCTTATTCTACGCTTGTTTCCGGAGACATCAAGGACCGGCTGAAAACCAGGGACGACTGTTTGAGACTCCTGTGTGAGTGCTGTATTGCTGCAATGGATGTGCATTAACCCTGTCAGAGAAACATAGAATTTGATGGCAGACAGGAAATGGGAATAATAAGTGGGCTCCAGTGTTTATCTGCTGTAAAACTTCAGCCCCTCCCCTGAAAAAATGGGTTTCATGACAACTTTGAGATTTGTACTCTCAGAGGAGAAGCTCCAATTGTGGTCTTGTTGCATTGTACATTGTGGGGTTCTCAGGGAATGCCCCCCAACCCCCCCCCCCCCCCCAATTTTTTTTAAATACAATAAAATCTAAAATAAAATGGATCATTTATTAAATATTTAACCAGTGACAAAACATGGAGAAGTCTTGTTCTCAGTGTGTCCTGGTATATGCCACGCAAAGTGTCGGATGGTGTCACTCAGTGCAGTTGTATGAACACGGATCTGATTTATTGTACACAAGGTGCCCTTTCTTTGCACAACGCCGGGATATGACTAGCACTGGGAACTCTGCATGACTTTCCTTATTTTGTCTTTGCACAAACAGTATATATTTAGCGTAAGCTGTCTGCCATGAACCTTTTTAATACTTCAATGTGTGTTTTTGTAGAAATTCAGAGAAATGAGAGTGCACGCACTCGCTCACACTGGTAAATAGATGGGGTACTTGGCTGCCGGTGCGCTGGATCCAGGGAAATCCTGATGTCCCGAAGTAGTCCCGTAGGTAGAAAGGAGGCAGGCACACGGTCATCAGAAATGAAATTTAATGTGCCTAAGAAACCGACGTTTCGGCAGTGCAATACTGTCTTTCTCAAGGTGTGAGAGAGGCAGTATTGCACTGCCGAAACGTCGGTTTCTTTGGCACATTACATTTCATTTCTGATTGACCGTGTGCCTGCCTCCTTTCTTGTAGAAATTGACACACTGGGCAGACATGAGACTGACAGCTGCAGGTACTGCACACTTTCACTAGGGGTCGAGAGAGGCTGATAACCGCAGAGAATAGAAGGCTGTCGTGATTATAGTGGCTGCACGCGTTATATCACGCGCGCCTGCCACTCAAGCAAAACCTGTACTGTGGTGCAGGGTGACGGGCGAGGAGACGGGGAGGCGTGACGGATGCCTAGCCGTGACGTCACGTTAGCGTTTCACCCTCATTTGCTGAACTGCGCACTTGACCTGGCTGCTGCGCGGCAAAGACAACATTTTTTGTCTTCTGCAGAATCGTGCACGCGGTCGCGCGCACTATGGATGGCATTGTGAGGGTACATACATTTGTTCTGGAGGAGAAATGCGCGCGCTGCCACTATAATCGCGGTGTTATACAATTGTTCTGAGAATATCCCTGTATTAAGTATTGTGTCTCTTACTAGTCCGGTTTTCACGATGAGTGGTGTGTGATCCAGTTCCCCAGGTTATCGCCATAAGTTCCAAACAAGATAGATACCAGCACTCCAAAAGGAGTAAGGATAGAGAGGTGCACTATGAGAAAGAGACAAGACAAAAAAGATAAACTGATGTACACCAAGACCAGCAGAAAGTGGTGGGCCAGTAAGTCCCCAAGTTACGTGCACTCGCAACCATACAAGTAATATATAATTCTGACTCTGTGTTAGGGACGGATTTCAGAGGACCATCATAGGACACCAGACGCTCGGATGAGATATGGTCCTCTGAAATCCATCCCTACCACGGTATATCTTTCTCCAGCCTGATAATGCCGTTCTTACCATGGGAAAGCAGAGCCTTTGATATATTTTGCAATTGTAGTGTGGTCGTGGAACAGGGCTCTCTACGAGTCTCTTCCTTCTAGTAGGCTTTTTTTGGTTGCTCCTGACTTTTTTTTTTCTTCTGCTCTTCATCTGATGATCAAGACTCTTCCCTTAGATACTCTACCTTTTATAGAGTAACATACGGTTACGTAAACACAATAGATCATCCCCAGAGAGCAGTGGACAGTAGACCTATTACTGTCCACTACATATATATCAGATTATCACCAGCTACTGTCGCCTCATGGGAGACTATATATACACCCCTTTTAGTTTAATCATTATATACAATAAAAGTGTTTTAAACCATTTCAATACCTCTCACTCGTCTTTTATTCATGGTGTTTTACTTCTAGCATGATTTCAGTGATAATACTTATATATTACTTGTTTGGGTGCGAGTGCATGTAACTTGGGGACATACAGACCCACTACTTAATGCTGGTCTTTGTGTACTTTAGATTATCTTTGTCTTATCGCAATAAGTTACCTGCGGATGTCACGTGAGGGTTGTGATGCTGAATGTCCCTTTTTTTGTCAGTGTTCCTAGGCACAGAGCTGCAGGCCCTGCACATCCTGCAGAGGAAGAAGCAAAGGGACGTGAGCGGGTGTGATGCTGTGCAGCGTGAAGTGAGAGCCATCTGTGACGCGCTCCGCCTCACCGACCAGTCTCTCTCCGACCTCACGTCTGTGTTAAGAAGCGTGGAGGCAAAGGTGGGGAACTCATCCGGGTTGTATTAACCCATCAACTCCCAAAGGCAAGGGGCATGACCAGGTCTCTAGATTTTTTTGCAGTAACCAGTGAGAGACCCTTTTCTCCTGGTGGGGGAGCGAGGTTTGTCTTTATGTATTTAGATTGCGGCTATTAAAGGCAGCAGCTGAAGTAATCGTTCTCCTTGGAGAAGAAGCATTAGATGCTGAGATGTGGTCATACTGGATGAGTTTATGCTGCAGCTAGTGCTTGTGCGCTGTCCCCGCGGCTGCGCGCCCTCCCCGCGGCTGCTTTCCGTCCCCGTGGCTCCTTGTGGTGCTGTGAGGGTGTTTGCTTCTCACGCTGGCCTCTCTCTTCCTGCTGAAGGTCACAGAGGTTCTAGTGCAGGTGACACCGATTTACATGGGACGTCCGCTGCTGAGCGCAGAGCTGAACACCGAGCATCTGGTAAGAGGCCATGGGGGGGGGGGGGGGGGCACTGCAGCGTGTGTTGCATAATCTGCCATTGAGTCCGCACGCCTGTAACATGGGAATGCTGTCGGCTCTTGGCAGGGAAATGCTTAAATTATTCTGTTCATATTGTCTATATACTAAAACGGCGCTATTTATCAAAGGTCAGTAGGGATATTTTATTGTTCTGAGATAAAATATTGGCTTAATCAATGCAATATGTGGGGTGATAAAACTACGGCGTAGCCACTTATTATCTGAAAGTGCTGACTTAACTACTTTCGGCTCTGAACATCCCACTGACGGCCATCTGTATGCGCTTGAATAGACGCGAAGCTGACATTGGTGGGTTATTGTATTCTTTGCATGTAATGACGCGCTCAATTTCAGGGGCTTATTCTTTAAGCTAAAATTGCAGAAAACTCTTATTGAACTCGGTGGTAGTTTGTGCCCAATCACTGTGCGATAAATGGCGCGTCTCCGGGGTACCTGGGGGTGGCGGTACAATGTCCGGATACCACAAGCCATCTGTATCTCTGTAACCTCACAATGTTGGGTCTGTGCCACAGGAGCGGCTGGAGAAAATCAATACGGCCCTCACCACGGAGTACGAGTGTCGGCGCAGGATGTTAATGAAACGTTTGGACGTAACTGTGCAGTCATTTGGCTGGTCGGACAGAGCAAAGGTCAGCACTCGTAATACAGAGGGCTTATTATCCAGGTAACATGCAGTGCCACTGCAAGCCTGTAGGTGGCAGCACTGCCATACAGATTGCACAGGTCTGAAATCTTGCTTGGCTCAGCCAGGATATACCACTACACTATATCATCTTTCACCTAGAGTTTGAAGGCAGATGCAGAGAAACTGGGCTCCAGATCCAGTGTTTGAGACTGAAGAAACTGCAACTGCTGTATAGTTATTAGAAATTAATTACAAAGGTTACGGAAGCTGAGCTGAATAATACCGTAAAGTGACATCTCCTACATGCTATGATAGTGTGTTTATTTGATAAAGGCTAGTTTGCTCGCAGTAAGACAGTGGTATAACGTATTTATAATACATGTATTTGGTGTGCTTCTCCGTGATATATTCATGTATATTTTCTATTAACAGTGGTAAGTGTGGCGGTCTGTTTTTTGTAATTCAGTTCATGGATGCAGATTATATATAATGTTACAAGTCAATATGTCCTAGGCATCAAAAATGAGATTGTAAGATCTTTGGGGAAGAAGTTCCTTGTGCATGAATATCGTATTAAGGGGCATTTCTTCTTCGTGTCTTTTAGTTTTAATAAATGCAGCCGTTCCTTGCCTTTACGGCAATGCAATTATCTAAGCTGCCGATCGGCACAGATCCTGCTTCACATGACACGCAACAAGTGCTGTAGCTTCCTAAATAGTTGCTATAACATAAACAATCATTAGAAAAGGGCATAGAGTAAAAGGAAAATGCAATAAGTATTATCTAATACCACACAACTGATTTATTCAAAAAACAAACAGAATTCTGAATGAAATGTTGCTTTAAAGTGCAGAATAGTGTGTGTGTGTGTGTGTGTGTGTGTGTATCTATATCTGTCTGCTTCTTTTAACCTCTATTTTCTGTCACAGACCAAAACAGATGAGATCGCCCGTGTTTACCAGCCCATTCGATACTCACTGCATCCAAAACCTACAGTATCGCTGTCGCACCTCCTGGCTGCCCGGGATCAGCTCGCTAATATCGTCCGCACCAGCAGCGGTGACATCCGCCAGAAGACTGTGTGTGCTGTCAACAAGGTGACATGTCCATTACACGTGTGTGGGGGCGGAGTGGGTGGGTACATGACTTCACCTCCTGTATGCTTGCTGATGTGGGAATTCTCACGGGATACACTTCTTTAGGAATGTACCCGCGTTAACCCGTCACTGCCATGGACTGGCACCACACTGCAAAATTGTTGTGGACGATGTTGAAACACTCGGTTATGTCTGTTTGCAGTGGAATGCTCCGCATCTTTTATTGCTGCATTTGTCGTTTATATTATTGCATTGTGTTGCTCTGCGTAGTATTATATTACTTTGGGGGATATTGTTTAGTTCAATTAATTTCCCCTCCATCTGTGCGTGTGTGATCATATTGCATTGTTCTGCATGCTATATTGCTTAGTGTTACTTGTTCAAAGTGGTATAGTTCTGTTTTGTTCCTATTTTGCTCTGTGTGTCGTTACATTGCTTTGCATTGCTCTCCTGCACAGCCAGCTGCCACAGTTTTGTAGGGCTGTAGAGGTTGAAGCTGTATCGTGCACACAGTGAGGCCTTCTCAATGTCCGTTTCCCCAGTGATGTGGCCACTTTAATACTGTAACGCTGTACCTGCCAACACATGAATCCTTCCCTCCCTGTTTAGGTATTAATGGGGAGCGTGCCTGACCGAGGTGGGCGACCCTCCGAGATTCAGCCTCCAGCTCCAGAGATGCCTCCCTGGCAGAAGAGACAGAACGATGGCGGAAGAGGAGGATGGAGAGGAGGGAGGGGTGGGGGTGGGGGTGGAGGGGGGTATGGAGGGCACAGTGCCCGTTATGGCGGCAGAGGGGGTTATAGGAGATTTTAGTTATACTTGATTTCGTACTGTCGAAGAAAATTGGGGTTACTACTGCCAGTGCTCTGCAGAGTAATGTAGAGAACGAACGTCACTGTGTGGGGGGCTGGGAAAGACCTTCACAGCACCGAGGAGGCTGAATGAGATAATCGTTAGTGATGACACAGCATGGGCTTCTTCTTTTTGTTTGTTTTTGTTTCTTTCATTTCAGAAAAGTCTCAGAAACAGTGCTGGTTATTTGGGCTCTGTATAAATGTCACGTTGCTGTCATTTCTTGTGTGGGGGGATATCCACATCCCCCTCCCATCTGTTTGCATTATTTTACTAAGGGTTTAGGACAGGGTAAAAGGTTACAGATGCCGGATTGAAGGTTAAAAGTATGCATGTTAGGATTATATGGCATGTTTGTATACGCGTACATGTATAGATTTTACAGGCCGATACTAAAGTACAGTGAGTGTCCGGCCACATCTGATTATTTAGGCGAAACGAGGCATTTTATACAGAATGTGGTTTTTATTCTAATAACAGCACTAAATAATTTTCTATGAAAAATGACAATGTAGTGGGAATAAAAGGAAATGTATCTGCTGTGCTATTTAGTTTGTATATATTTGTGGTTATAATGCAGCACTGCTCCATTAGCTAACCAGCTACCAATGGAGCTAACACCATGTTTCATTGCAGAGGTGTTTCTGTCTCGTCCAGTATTGATGGGGTTAAAATATAATAAAAAAAAACACCTTGCATAGAATGCTTGATTTTGTTCATAAGCGCACGCGAGAATATTCTGTGGGGTAATTGTTCTGCATACGAGCTGTATATATGCTCTCCGTGTACCTTCTTACAGTGCCCCAGGTCACGGTCACACGACACCGGAAACCCTCCGTTTCTGCTCTTCAGCGGAGCCTTGTTCTGCGGTTTCTCTGCAGTGCCGTTAGTTAACGCCATCTTAATCTCGCACTAGAAGGGATTTGTAATTATTCTGTTTGCCGGATTTTTTGTACTTCTTATTTTGCTTCAGCACGTCATGTCCTAGCAGTCCGCACACAATTTCACTTTCAGCAAGTTTTCCACGAGCCGTTGTTTCATGGAGTGAAAGGGTAAATCCCTGGGGTGGCTTCTTGGTGCTATTTTCAGACACGGGTGTAATGCCTTTTTTTTTTTTTTACTCCTATGGAGAGCTGGAATATTTGACCCAACGGGAAGGAATCCGTCCAATTTAATCAGCAACATCAGGAATCAGAAAGTGTGTTGTGTGTGTGTGTGTTTTTGTAAAATCTGTTTTTTTTTTGCATTGTATGTGGATTGTTTTAAGAATTGATCCCTTTTACTGCGGTGTTGCAATGTGCGTGGATGAAAACTCCTTATTTAAAAACCCTTCTATACATGTAGTAAGTCCGGTCATTTGAGATTCTCTGCTGTTTATTAAATGACCCTGTTTTGCCATTAATTTATGGGACACTGCCAATGCTTTTCACACAGCTACAGATTTAATATAAATATCCGACCAGGAAAACATACAATATACACACAACTTTACATAATGTACAGTGTTCTGCTTTACATGTGACTTATAATCCAGCAGAGTTAGGGCACAAGCTCCTGTATATAACACAACAGCACAAGGCAGTAGCAGCGCCTCCAGATGTGCAGCGCTCTCCTTCCTATCACATCTGCATAATGATTTCTTACTGTGGATGTTATCATTAAGCAGCGATCGCGTTGGCTGACGCAGTTATAAAGCGAATGCATCGGAATTTAACCTGAAGAGCTGCATCCTTATAAAGTACTCACTTTGTACAAAAAACGTCATTTGTAATAAAATGTATATCGCTGAACAGTCGGCCCAATCCTGATGGAAGATTGGCAGATTCATTAACCCCAGAGGCTGCCGGGGCCAGCATTGCATGGGTTAGTAAGCTGTTTACAAAGTGATGTTCAGCGATTTGTGTTTCTTTTGCATTGAGATATGTGATGTTTGCGCTGTGTATTACAGCCTGTACTGTGTATTACAGCGCTGGTTTATGGCTCCTGCCCTTCATATAAATCTTGGTTCACAAACGTTTGCTGGAACATGCGAAGAGATGAGCAACTGTATAGAAACAAAGCTATAAGTTAAGAATGATTCATGTCATTGATGCCAATCTTAGTGCTGGTAAAATGATTTAAATATATTCAGTTTTCGTGTCCCACAGAGCTGATCTGCACATTTCCTGTATAGCAGCCACTCCCAAACCGTCCCCATCAGCGCTGCAGGATACAGTGAAACAGTCTGGAACGGACTGAGCTGCTTTGTGTTGCAGTCCGTGTCATGATATAAATACATGCTGCTGGTCTTTGCTAGGGACCTTACTTTATAGCTCGCACACTGCTATAATGGGGGTAGCAGGGAGGGGTAAAAGGCATATGGTGTGTAATACACACTTATTCTGCATCCAGAGAGAACATTTCATGTGAGGTGTAGTGACAGGCTGTTGTAAGCACCGAGATAATATAACTGTACTACATGCAGTCTGAGAACTAGCACATTCATCATCAGATAACCTCTACTAAACCATCACATCTCTCGGCAGAGGGGGGAATGGTCTTCGCCGAGCAGCACATGCTGATCTCTGGCTCTATAAGAGACGTATAGAAATCATCAACAGACCATCGATTCCCAACTATTTAACCAACGGTGAGGATTGTGTGACCCATGAGACTCGCTGACGTATTTATCCACAGATACATGTATCTCGGGAAGAGATGTGAATACTGTACTCTATATATAATCTGCCAAACCTCAGTGCTTCTTGCAGTGATGCTAACAAATATTAGCTGAGAATCCAACACACAAAACACGGCACTAATTCACACATTATGTTTGGCAGCGGCACTGTCACGCTGTGAGCTGCAGTGCGACGGCCCTCTCTCTCCCCGCCGTACACTCTTGGTCGAGTGGATAGTATGGGTCGTATTGAGTTTGGCCTCTTGCAATTATGATCCCTTCCTGTGGGTATTGCTGTCCTGTGTATATCTTCTGAGTTCTGCCCGCAACGTCTCGATTCTTCTGTGAGCGTCTTTCAGCTGGATCTTCAGAGCCAAGTTCTCCTCCCTCAGAAAGGATCTTTCCTATAAAATGAGAGAGAAAAAGAACAGGAGATGTAATTGTTCAGTAGCGCTGAGATAAGAAGGGTTAATGGTGCCTGTGCCCTAGCACATTTAAATGAGGGAATATTGACAATGACTGATTTATTAAAATCTGCATCTCAGTATGACTTAATATTATAGGGTAGTACTACATCATAGAGCAACACCTCCCCCGTACTGTGCACGTCACAACTCCTTATATCACCTCCCCTAACTGTACCTAGAACCGATCCCCTCCAATAAACTGCTATTATAACCGCTCCCTATATCTCCTTTCTTTACTGTACCTAAATGGCTCTATCTTCTCCCCTAACTGTACCTAGAACCACTCCCTCTATCTCCTCGACCTATTACCGCACCTTGTATCTCTACCGATAAACTGCTACTAGAACCGCTCCTCATAGAACTCCTTTCTTAGCTGCTCCTATAACTTCTCCCAAGTCTCAATAATGCAAGTGGGGTCCATTTGTCACAAATAACCTTGATACATTGCTTCAGATTGGTGCCACATGAAACTGATCTCACCTTTCTGCTATTATAACATTTGAGCCTCGTAAGTTACTAATTAAGCTTTTGGTTCATATGTTTGACGCATGGTCCTCTGGCAGACACATAGAGCTACAATATGCTTTACACCCCAACCCTCAGCCCCGTTTCTTCAGTCAAGTACAAGGAAGGTGCCGCACAAGAACATAATGGGAATGTCACTGTGTATCAGGAATGGGCTATTCTCCCGCTGTATACCTGCTCGACCTCTTGTGCTGTGGCATTTGCTCCCCTTGCTTCGTCCCTGGCCTTGCGGATGGTGTCCTTGTTTTCCCATTTGGCATATGCCCTCTTACGAATGAGCATAGGGCTTGGGCAGGGGGATGGGGTGGGGCTTGGACAGGGGGATGGGGTGGGTTCTGGTGTCTGGCTCCTGCTGGGGGAGGGGATCTGTAGGCACGGAGTGGGTGTGTCATTCTCGGTCTGTGTGGCTCTGTGCATCACTGCTGGTTGTAGCCACACAGAGATCTTCTGTGCGGAGCTGCCCACGAGCATGATTGTCTGGTCCTTACTGACCTCGGTGTGGTCGGTGCTTTCCCCGTTAGGGTAAGAAAATCGGCTTTCATCAGCTCCTGAGCAGAGAAGAGAGACAGTTACACCCAGAACACTGACAGGCTGTGGGTCAGGGAAGGCAACAGGGAAATAACAAATAATGTTGGGTTAGATTATCCTATAATGGGTCAAATGATGATTAGAAAAATAATGCAGTTTTCCTGTGCTGTGCACGGCCCTTTGGCAGTGAAAGGGTTAATAGTCCTGAGAAGAGACTTGTTCTTTTTAATCCCAGTAATCTCCCCGGGGGGCAGGAGGCTCACCATTTGTAGACCCTTTGCTCCCCGCTGGGTAGGGGCTGGGCTGTCCGGTGTCGGAGGACGGGCTGTTCTCCCCCGTGGAGCATTTGGACCTCTTCTTACATTCAAACACCACCAGCTCTTTGCACTGTTTGTGGCAGTTCATCCCACAGTCTGTGGCACAAGCACAATGGGGACAGTTAGTACCACACTTCCCTCCCTCTCCCTCCCTCTCTCCTTCCTTCCCTCCCTCCCTCTGCCCGCTGCACCTGGGAGCTGCCACACCCCCCTCCCTCCCTCTCTCTGCCCGCTGCACCTGGGAGCTGCCACACCTCCCTCCCTCTGCCTGCTGCACCTGGGAGCTGCCACACCTCCCTCCCTCCCTCTCTCTGCCCGCTGCACCTGGGAGCTGCCACACCTCCCTCCCTCCCTCTCTCTGCCCGCTGCACCTGGGAGCTGCCACACCTCCCTCCCTCTCTGTCCGCTGCACCTGGGAGCTGCCACACCTCCCTCCCTCCCTCTCTCTGCCCGCTGCACCTGGGAGCTGCCACACCTCCCTCCCTCTCTGTCCGCTGCACCTGGGAGCTGCCACACCTCCCTCCCTCTCTCTGGCTGCTGCACCTAGGAGCTGCCACACCTCCCTCCCTCTCTCTGCCCGCTGCACCTGGGAGCTGCCACACCTCCATCCCTCCCTCTGCCCGTTGCATCTGGGAGCTGCCACACCTCCCTCCCTCTCTGTCCGCTGCACCTGGGAGCTGCCACACCTCCCTCCCTCTGCCCGCTGCACCTGGGAGCTGCCACACCTCCCTCCCTCCCTCTCTCTGCCCGCTGCACCTGGGAGCTGCCACACCTCCCTCCCTCTCTGTCCGCTGCACCTGGGAGCTGCCACACCTCCCTCCCTCTCTCTGCCCGCTGCACCTGGGAGCTGCCACACCTCCCTCCCTCTCTCTGCCCGCTGCACCTGGGAGCTGCCACACCTCCATCCCTCCCTCTGCCCGCTGCACCTGGGAGCTGCCACACCTCCCTCCCTCTCTCTGCCCGCTGCACCTGGGAGCTGCCACACCTCCCTCCCTCTGCCCGCTGCACCTGGGAGCTGCCACACCTCCCTCCCTCTCTCTGCCCGCTGCACCTGGGAGCTGCCACACCTCCCTCTCTCTGCCCGCTGCACCTGGGAGCTGCCACATCTCCCTCTGCCCGCTGCACCTGGGAGCTGCCACACCTCCCTCCCTCTGCCCGCTGCACCTGGGAGCTGCCACACCTCCCTCCCTCCCTCCCTCTGCCCGCTGCACCTGGGAGCTGCCACACCTCCCTCCCTTCCTCCCTCTGCCCGCTGCACCTGGGAGCTGCCACACCTCCCTCCCTTCCTCCCTCTGCCCGCTGCACCTGGGAGCTGCCAGGGTGTTTGGCAAACTGTACCGAGTGGGTGTTACAGCGCAGACCGCACTGAGGGGGCACATGGTGCAGATTATTCATGGTCTAGGGCAGGGGTGAGCAAACTTTTTACACCGAGCCCCCTTGTCATCCGTGGCATTAGTCGCCCCCTCACCCCCCACCCCCCACCCGATGTAATCCAAATCACATGACTTTTTATTAATCGTATAACATTTTTAAAACAGTAAAACATGACAAATGTTATAGGTTTGTTTTTAAATAAATCAGCCTAGTAATATAAGATAATACTGACTCCAATTTTTTTCTCCATCCTCTCCCTGATCGTCTCTGTCCCTCTCCTCTCCACCCCCCCCCCCCTTCCTCTCCAAGACTACCTGTGGGACAGGGTGGTGATAAAGGCAGGCGGGGGGAGATGATGGAGGAGCGCGATGTAGCAGCATAGACACCGGAAGAAAGAAAGACTTCCGGGTCGGACCCCTGGGGCGCGCTCCAGCGCCGTCCTGCAACTCCTAACTCCGCTTCAATCTAGCGCTGCCATCATCTCCCCCCCATTTACCCCTGCCTCACTCTGCACCCCGTGTCTAGGGGCAGACAAACCAAAAACTGTCCACTTCATCAAGTCAGCTTTCTTTGGAAAGTTCTGCATACACTGGCACGCAACATTAGGGTTCAGTGATTGGGCCGGGCACTGACCAGGTAACAATATACTCAGGCGGGGAGGGGGGACAGGGTGCTGCTGTTTTGCATATGTTACAGATATAGCAGACGTTATTTGGAAGATAAAGTATTACCACTGTTATAATGTCCATCATGTGAAAGAGCTACCGTAATAACGAGTGCAGCGTGTGTGTGTGTGTGTGTGTGTACTGTATATGTGTATGTGTATGTGTATATCGCTGGTCACCTAATGTACCCATGTATCTGTCATCATAACTCTGTGCCCAGGACATATTTGAAAACGAGAGGTAATTTTCAATGCAATGTATTACTTTCCTGGTAACACATTTTTATAAATAAATACATCTGTATGTTACTGTGCAGTCCTGCGCTATTGGTAGATGCAAAGTATTTACCTTTGCAGCGGTATCCTTGCTTGATCACACCCCACAGCTGAAAGAGATAGAACACGGTGAATCATGCAACCTATATATTATTCTGTACCACTCAAAGGGTAACTGCTGAGAACAAACCCGTGTGCTCCTTGTTTGCTGCATTCCTCACACACACACCGTTCCATACCCCCTCACTATATGCCGTATTATACGCACACCGTTCCATACCCCCTCACTATATGCCGTATTATACGCACACCGTTCCATACCCCCTCACTATATGCCGTATTATACACACGCAGTTCCTTACCCCCTCACTATAGGGTAATAGAGTAGTGCTGTAGCTGTAGAGACACGGCGATTGCGGTGGACTACTCCATACGGGTATCGCGAGAGGACGCAACCCGGAAGTACCACTCTGAGTACTGCCGAGCCAGTCGGTCCCAGCGCGTGGGACTGATCCGTGAGCCACGGCGTTTACCCCTGTGTCTACTATCTACTTGTGCCAGATGTCCGTGCACTGTCTTCTACTGGACTAATTTTATTATACATGTAAGTTACTACTTGTTTTATGTGTTTAATACATGTATTTTGACCCTTGGTGCGCTTCTGTGCCTTCTTTCTGCATGTCCATCCGTCGCTGGAGTTCTCCCACAGCGGGCCTTGGTGAAGGAGGGGCGCCTTCACATTAGAGCAGCAGCAAAAGGGGAGAGCGGATCTATTTCAAGATCAACATTTTAGGAAGCATGAGCGCGGATTGATTTTCCTTCAGCAGTTCCTTACCCCCTCACTATATGCCATAGTCTCTGTCTCTTGTGATTAAAGTGAATTAAGGCGCGAACAACTCAAATAATGTGAACAATAATATGTGCAACTAATTAGTGCAATTAACCATATGTGCCAAATAAAATTCAAATAAATTATAACCCTGCTCAAACCCTCTGGTGGGACCTGTTTCACGGGTTCCAAAAAGTCTGATTTGATCTCATACAATCCAGGAGGAGCATATGTGGGGAATAAAAAAGAAGAAAACAGTGCAAATTTAAGTGTAGATGTGTTGACAATGTGTTGATGGAAGTCTTGGCTCTAGTGGTGTTCCTACTTACAAGATGATACAAATAAAAAAGCCTTTTGCAGATTGGGCTGCAGCCCCCGTGGTAGTGATGGTGTGTGGGTCTCCCTCCAGGCTCGTCCCCTCAATAGGGCGGAACAGTATGCAAAGGAATGGGAAAAGCACTACATAGCGCGGTCATGTGGGTATTGTACTTTATATAAAAAATGAATATAAAATGTGCACTTACAATGTGCTAAATAAAAACAGGCATGTTACACAATCATTGTGTGTTGTGGATTTGTCGCCGCTCTCACTGCCTTCCCCTCGATCATCCAAGTGTCCTCCGTCTGCAGAACTACGGGTCCTCCACTGGTTCAAGGAGTGTCTCCTGACGAAGCCGGAAGCAGTCACAATTTGTGGGCTGGGCGAAACGCGTAGACTGAGGATTCTTGAACCAGTGGAGGACCCGTAGTTCTTGCCGCACCTCAGAGCCGTGACGTCAGACGCCTATCGGGACGTAAAGCTGACAGTGAAGCTGCGATCTTATACTGCAGACGGAGGACACTTGGATGATCCAGGGGAAGGCGGTGAGAGCGGCGACAAATCCACAACACACGATTGTGTAACATGCCTGTTTTTATCTTGGCACATTGTAAGTGCACATTTTATATTCCTTTTTTATATAAAGTACAATACCCACATGACCGCGCTATGTAGTGCTTTTCCCATTCCTTTGCATACTGTTCCGCCCTATTGAGGGGACGAGCCTGGAGGGAGACCCACACACCATCACTACCACGGGGGCTGCAGCCCAATCTGCAAAAGGCTTTTTTATTTGTATCATCTTGTAAGTAGGAACACCACTAGAGCCAAGACTTCCATCAATATCTTACCCATTGTCAACACATCTACACTTAAATTTGCACTGTTTTCTTTTTTATTCCCCACATATGCTCCTCCTGGATTGTATGAGATCAATAGTCTCTGTCTCTCTCATTTTTGATTACATATTGAACTGTACTTCCCCTCCAAGATAAAAACTGCCAGCAGAAGAAATGGGTCATACTCTGCCCTGTAATATCTCGTGATGCCAGCCTGATACCCCAGGCTCAGTGCAACAATGTAACCTCCTGCAGTCTGACACATGCAACAGATCATTTCCCACAAGCACGCAATAAAAACAGGAAATATCAATATATTCATTCATTTGAAAGCATTTTTTCATAATAAATGTACAAAATGGGGAAGATGTTTAGTAGCCTTTACTACACATTATAATGTTTTACTTCTTCTCCCTGTAGATGAGATGGGGTAAGTAAGGGAATTAGGGAAAGCTAAATACAGAGCAAAGTGATCCTCAAGGTTAGGGAGGTAACCTCAGGGAGGGGGGTAAGGGGAGAGCGGTGCTAACCTCAGGGAGGGGGGTAAGGGGGGAGCGGCGCTAACCTCAGAAAGGGGGGTAAGGGAGGAGCGGCGCTAACCTCAGGGAGGCGGGTAAGGGAGGAGTGCACTAACCTCAGGGAGGGGGGTAAGGGAGGAGCGGCGCTAACCTCAGGGAGGGGGGTAAGGGTGGAGCAGCGCTAACCTCAGGGAGGGGGGTAAGGGAGGAGCGGTGCTAACCTCAGGGAGGGGGGTAAGGGAGGAGCGGCACTAACCTCAGGGAGGGGGGTAAGGGAGGAGCGGCGCTAACCTCAGGGAGGGGGGTAAGGGAGGAGCGGTGCTAACCTCAGGGAGGGGGGTAAGGGTGGAGCGGCGCTAACCTCAGGGAGGGGGGTAAGGGAGGAGCGGCGCTAACCTCAGGGAGGGGGTAAGGGAGGAGCGGCGCTAACCTCAGGGAGGAGGGTGAGGGAGGAGCGGCGCTAACCTCAGGGAGGGGGGTAAGGGAGGAGCGGCGCTAACCTCAGGGAGGGGGGTAAGGGAGGAGCGGCGCTAATCTCAGGGAGGGGGGTAAGGGAGGAGCGGCGCTAACCTCAGGGAGGGGGGTAAGGGAGGAGCGGCGCTAACCTCAAGGAGGGGGGTAAGGGAGGAGCGGCGCTAACCTCAGGGAGGGGGGCAAGAGGAGCGGCGCTAACCTCAGGGAGGGGGGTAAGGGAGGAGCGGCGCTAACCTCAGGGAGGGGGTAAGGGAGGAGCGGCGCTAACCTCAGGGAGGGGGGGGAAGGGAGGAGCGGCGCTAACCTCAGGGAGGGGGGTAAGGGGGGAGCGGCGCTAACCTCAGGGAGGGGGGTAAGGGGGGAGCGGCGCTAACCTCAGGGAGGGGGTAAGGGAGGAGCGGCGCTAACCTCAGGGAGGGGGGGAAGGGAGGAGCGGCGCTAACCTCAGGAGGGGGGTAAGGGAGGAGCGCTGCTATCCTGCTATTATTTCATATCAGTTTATTGCCCAACTTTAGCTATAACCACCCCACCTTAAGCACCTGTACCACAGCTGGCTGGACCCTCAGTCAGCACTTTTTGGGCTCCCCTAGTGACACAAAAGCACACTCACAAATCCCGCGCAGTTGTCACAGAAGGTGGGGCGCAGGTAGGTGGTCTCCTGGAAGTTATGGAGGAATCCCAGCCCGAGTTTGGCGTAGATGGAGCTGGCGCGCATGAAGTACGCGGTTATCTCCTCTCTGCTGATCAGACCTTCCCTGCGGGGAGAGGAAACAAGAACAGAGATCAGATTTCAGGAAGACCCCGGCACTAACGAGTGTGAGTGTGCTGTCACTTCCTGCGCTCTGTTCACAAGAGAGCCCCTGGCAGGGAAGGGGTTATCAAAGGGTGCTGCATAAAGAAAGGTCAAAAAAGTGTCTAAAGGGAAAAACCACCGTTTCCCCCGGGGAACGAAAAGGAAGCCCATCTCACCAACAGATTGTACTGAAGAAGCAAGAGGGGTTCAGCTTTTGGCACGACTCGCACCCCAAAATTCACATTTTCCAATAATGTGATGGTATGCTCTCTAGTGTGACCACGTGTTGAATAGCGCGACCACGTGTTGTATACAAATAGGACATAGTGTGACCACGTGTTGTATACAAATAGGACACAGTGTGACCGCGTGTTGTATAGCTCGCCCACGTGTTGTATACAAATAGGACATAGCGTGACCGCGTGTTGTATAGCGTGACCACGTGTTGTATACAAATAGGACATAGTGTGACCACGTGTTGTATACAAATAGGACACAGTGTGACCGCGTGTTGTATAGCTCGCCCACGTGTTGTATACAAATAGGACATAGCGTGACCGCGTGTTGTATAGCGTGACCACGTGTTGTATACAAATAGGACATAGTGTGACCACGTGTTGTATAGCGTGACCACGTGTTGTATACAAATAGGACATAGTGTGACCACGTGTTGTATACAAATAGGACATAGCGTGACCGCGTGTTGTATAGCGTGACCACGTGTTGTATACAAATAGGACATAGTGTGACCACGTGTTGTATAGCGTGACCACGTGTTGTATACAAATAGGACATAGTGTGACCACGTGTTGTATACAAATAGGACATAGTGTGACCGCGTGTTGTATAGCGTGACCACGTGTTCTATACAAATAGGACACAGTGTGACCACGTGTTGTATACAAATAGGACACAGTGTGACCGCGTGTTGCCTCATGCTGCGTGCTCACCTGTCTTTATCCATGACACAGAAAGAGAAGGGAAAGCTGGCTGCAATCTTGTCAAACTCTTCTTGGGATATATATCCATCCTGATCCAGGTCATAATTCTTAAAGACGGACTGAAGCGATGAAAAGAGGAAGCAACATAAATGAGTGATCCGCTCACGAGACACTGCGTAGTTTATATGTATTGCAGTGTAAGCACACTGCTGCGGGGGTCTGGTACTACACACATTAGCTAGAAACACTGCGTGGTTTATATGTATTGCAGTGTAAGCACACTGCTGCGGGGGTCTGGTACTACACACATTAGCTAGAAACACTGCGTAGTTTATGTGTATTGCAGTGTAAGCACACTGCTGCGGGGGTCTGGTACTACACACATTAGCTAGAAACACTGCGTAGTTTATATGTATTGCAGTGTAAGCACACTGCTGCGGGGGTCTGGCACTACACACATTATCTAGAAACACTGCGTGGTTTATATGTATTGCAGTGTAAGCACACTGCTGCGGGGGTCTGGTACTACACACATTAGCTAGAAACACTGCGTGGTTTATATGTATTGCAGTGTAAGCACACTGCTGCGGGGGTCTGGTACTACACACATTAGCTAGAAACACTGCGTGGTTTATGTGTATTGCAGTGTAAGCACACTGCTGCGGGGGTCTGGTACTACACACATTAGCTAGAAACACTGCGTGGTTTATGTGTATTGCAGTGTAAGCACACTGCTGCGGGGGTCTGGTACTACACACATTAGCTAGAAACACTGCGTGGTTTATGTGTATTGCAGTGTAAGCACACTGCTGCGGGGGTCTGGTACTACACACATTAGCTAGAAACACTGCGTGGTTTATGTGTATTGCAGTGTAAGCACACTGCTGCGGGGGTCTGGTACTACACACATTAGCTAGAAACACTGCGTGGTTTATATGTATTGCAGTGTAAGCACACTGCTGCGGGGGTCTGGTACTACACACATTAGCTAGAAACACTGCGTGGTTTATGTGTATTGCAGTGTAAGCACACTGCTGCGGGGGTCTGGTACTACACACATTAGCTAGAAACACTGCGTGGTTTATGTGTATTGCAGTGTAAGCACACTGCTGCGGGGGTCTGGTACTACACACATTAGCTAGAAACACTGCGTGGTTTATGTGTATTGCAGTGTAAGCACACTGCTGCGGGGGTCTGGTACTACACACATTAGCTAGAAACACTGCGTGGTTTATATGTATTGCAGTGTAAGCACACTGCTGCGGGGGTCTGGTACTACACACATTAGCTAGAAACACTGCGTGGTTTATGTGTATTGCAGTGTAAGCACACTGCTGCGGGGGTCTGGTACTACACACATTAGCTAGAAACACTGCGTGGTTTATATGTATTGCAGTGTAAGCACACTGCTGCGGGGGTCTGGTACTACACACATTAGCTAGAAACACTGCGTGGTTTATGTGTATTGCAGTGTAAGCACACTGCTGCGGGGGTCTGGTACTACACACATTAGCTAGAAACACTGCGTGGTTTATATGTATTGCAGTGTAAGCACACTGCTGCGGGGGTCTGGTACTACACACATTAGCTAGAAACACTGCGTGGTTTATGTGTATTGCAGTGTAAGCACACTGCTGCGGGGGTCTGGTACTACACACATTAGCTAGAAACACTGCGTGGTTTATGTGTATTGCAGTGTAAGCACACTGCTGCGGGGGTCTGGTACTACACACATTAGCTAGAAACACTGCGTGGTTTATGTGTATTGCAGTGTAAGCACACTGCTGCGGGGGTCTGGTACTACACACATTAGCTAGAAACACTGCGTGGTTTATGTGTATTGCAGTGTAAGCACACTGCTGCGGGGGTCTGGTACTACACACATTAGCTAGAAACACTGCGTGGTTTATATGTATTGCAGTGTAAGCACACTGCTGCGGGGGTCTGGTACTACACACATTAGCTAGAAACACTGCGTGGTTTATGTGTATTGCAGTGTAAGCACACTGCTGCGGGGGTCTGGTACTACACACATTAAGCTAGAAACACTGAGCTTGAGGATTTATTTTGATGGGAACTGTAAAGAGACAGACACAGACCCTTGAAACATGTAGGTACAAACACGCAGACGCATGTAGGTACAGAGAGAGATGCACGTAGGTACAGAGACAGCCGCAAGTAGGTACAGAAACACAGACACAAATGCACGTACAGCAGGTACAGTAGGTACAAACACATGTAGGTAGAGACACACAGACATGGAAGTACAGAGACACACATACATGTAGTTACAGAGACAGTCACACAGACACATGTAGGTACAGAGGGACACAGACACACACCACTGAATTGTACTTACAGAGATAGAGACAGACAGAGAGCATTGAATCTCAGACAGATACAGAGAACTGAAACTCACTTACATCCACCATCCTCTGCACATGTTTGCTGATGGTTTTGGGGTCTGGTTTGGGAGACACCCCTGATGCCCAGTTTGCAACCACTGGTGGCTTGGAGGGTGTGACTGGCTGTTATAGAGAGACATCAGTGAGTAGGAAAGCACTGTGTGTAACCCTGTATTACACAGCAGGGAAATGTAACCCTGTATTACACAGCAGGGGAATTTAACCCTGTATTACACCGCACGTCACACAGACCAGCAATAAATAGCCTCCTCATAACCCTGAAGCTGTGTGAAGATTCACAGACAAAGAATACAGATCTGCGACTGCGATATACTCGGAAAGACTTGCTGATCGGAGCTTCGAGTCTCTTCTTTGCATATATATCTGGGGCAAAGCGTACACTGTTCTGCACACAAAGCACACGGGTTTCAGCTTCCTCTGCCTAATGCAGACACCTAGTGACAAGGAATGAGTGCAAGAACGCACCATCGGCTGCGAATATAAAAGTACAACGCACAATAATAGGAAATGGCGCGTAGAAAACTACGTTTCAAATATTGGTGATACAAAAATAGTGATACAATAAAAATGTACAATACAATCCTCCAGGGTTAATTTACTCATCAACAGAACGCCAGTGCGCAAATGGTCCAGTGTGTGTGTGTGTGTGTGTGTGTGTGTGTGTGTGTGTGTGTGTGTGTGTGTGTGTGTGTGTGTGTGTGTTGAGGTGGGTATCCGCTCATAGGAGCAAGACTATTTATCTCCATGTAATGCTCGTGGTCTCAATGGTGAAGGTTTCTTATACAGAGAGAACACGGAGAACACCGTGTGATACGGTTAATATATAAAAACAAGTGAATACAGAATAAACATTTCACTCATAATCTTGGCATAGGCAAAGCGCATATAGACCACAGCTGGGCCTCAGACAGAAAGCGCTCTGTTTGCCCTCCCCGTGTGACGAGCGCCAGGCTCCCCTGACCTCTCCACCAGCATTACATGGGGATAAATCACCGCGCTCGTATGAGCGGATACCCGCCTGAATCCTACTTGCATCATCTGAGTGGGCTTAACAATGCGTTTCTTTCTACGCACTGTCATTTACACAACAGGGTCGCACTATATTCTTTATGGCGCTTAGGCAAAGCTTATTATCACCAAGTGTGTACATGGAATGAAACCCAACCTCAGCTGGCAATCTGGGAAACCCTGTTCTGCTTTGCTGTGCGATCCTTCTCCATGGATCGCTGGGATGGTTTATATATAGAAAGGAATAAACAAGAACACAACCATAGTGTATTTACCTCGGAGATTGGGATTAAATATATACCACAAAGCGGGTGGATTGGAAGGGTGAGGTCATATAGTAATTAAATATTTAGAAAGATGATCAGCCTCCTACGAAAATACCATCTCAAATCCCAGTATTGAGAAACACACTGGTACAACCTGAAATGGGCTGGGAGGTGGTGGGACGAAAACAATTTCATATAAAACTAAATAAAAACAAGATCAATTGGTTGAGTCAAAATACAAAAAACATGGTTTGAATGCAAAGATTCTTCTTAGCATCAATGACGATGGGTTCAAGTTGAAATCCTACACACAACAATTCACTAGGTAAGGGGTGCGCAAGATTTTTTTGGGGGGAGCGTGGCGAGTTGCAGAGGCCCCGCGCTCTTCCCCCAGGCATTTATAAAATGCTCGAGGCCTCTGTAGCTTCACTTACCGTGACTCAGTCGGCTTCGGCGACACTCGGCGCTTCAGACCAGATATGGGGGCGCGAGCAGTGGGGGTGAGCAGGTAGCGGGGCGCAAAGTAAACAGCTTGTGCACCCCTGCCCTAGGTCATGAGCGGGTAAGCAGAGGTTGGCGGTGTAATGCCACGATTATAGTGCTGGCGCTACGGAGCGACAGATAACAGAGGAGACAGCTGAAATTGTTCTTACGGCCGCGTCACGTAAGCGGTTCAACCAATGAGGGTGATCTGCCCACGTGACGTCACATCCCGCCTCCGCCATGCCTCCCGATCATCTCCAGCCTAGTTTATGCCACGCGCACGTGACGTCATGCGCATGCCGCCACTATAAGTGCGGCCTAAGTGCTGGATTCCAACCGATCTGCCTGGTGTGCTGCAGACGCGCCGCTCCGTGGTGCTGCTTCTCCTTGCCAGCCTCGTACACAGACCGGCGTCTCTGGGTGACGTCACGGACTCACTCAGGCTGCAGCTGGGGAACCTCAGGATCACTCCGGCACTAACCCTTCACCCTATGCGATTCACAAATATGTGCTGCTTCCTCAGGGGTGTTGGAACGGTGTAGGGTGAAGGGTTAGTGCCGGAGTGACCCCGAGGTTCCCCAGCTGCAGCCTGAGTGAATCCGTGACGTCACCCAGAGACGCCGGTCAGTCCCGATCAGTCGGGATCCCGCATCGCCAACCTCTGCTTACCCGTTCATGACCTAGCGAATTTCAATTTGAACCCATCGTTATTGATGCTAAGAAGAATCTTTGCATTCAAACCATGTTTTTGTATTTTGACTCAACCAATTGATCTTGTTTTTATTTAGTTTTATATGAAATAGTTTTCGTCCCACCACCTCCCAGCCCATTTCAGGTTGTACCAGTGTGTTTCTCAATACTGGGATTTGAGATGGTATTTTCGTAGGAGGCTGATCATCTTTCTAAATATTTAATTACTATATGACCTCACCCTTCCAATCCACCCATTTTGTGGTATATATTTAATCCCAATCTCCGAGGTAAATACACTATGGTTGTGCTCTTGTTATTCCTTTCTATATACAAACCATCCCAGCGATCCATGGAGAAGGATCGCACAGCAAAGCAGAACAGGGTTTCCCAGATTGCCAGCTGAGGTTGGGTTTGATTCCATGTACACACTTGGTGATAATAAGCTTTGCCTAAGCGCCATAAGAGTAGTTTTTCCAGCACCGTACATTATCTGATTTCCCAAGAAAATCAGCCGACTTTTAGGCAGCTCATGGACTTTTACGTGGTTAATGAACGCTGAGTTGCAATATTTGTATGCTCTTTAACAAAAGAAATCGCACCAGTTTTATATATAACTGGTACCGATATATTGGTGCCGTGTTAGCCGAGCTTTAATAATCAAAAACGAATAGATGATACCGTTCTGTGGCTAACGAAATACTTTTATTTGTGCGAGCTTTCGAGATACACTGATCTCTTCTTCCGGCGATGGTACATTGAATAAAACAGGTATGGTTAAACTTACAAACAGTGCCTATATTCCTACAGTATATGCCCTGTTTGTAAGTTTAACCTTGCCTGCTTTATTCAAACAGTGCATATACTGTAGGAATATATGCACTGTTTGTAAGTTTAACCTTGCCTGTTTTATTCAATGTACCATCGCCGGAAGAAATCGGTGTATCTCGAAAGCTCGCACAAATAAAAGCATTTTGTTAGCCACAGAACGGTATCAGCTATTCATTTTTGAGAGATATATATGTATATGAAAAAAGGGACAGGCACTCTCCTATATGCAAAAAAAGTGAAATTTATTGACTCAAAAACGTTGAGTCAATAAATGTAACTTTTTTGCTAATAGGAGAGTGCCTGTCCCTTTTGTCCTGTTTCTGTTTGGACAGTATGCACCCTCCCTTTACTCTTATTTTTTATTTTGTTTTGTGCGTGCCCTGTAGGAGAATGCAAGGAGTTGAAGGGGGAGAAGCAGGAGAATGCTGGGAGAAGCTGCACCACGCCGCTGGTAACTCTCGCCAGCGGGTAAAATGCACTCACCCAAGGCGAGGAGGGCGAGTGCATTTGTTGAGCCCTATATATACACATACACATATACTCTGGAGTCTGGACCATTTGCGCTCTGATGGTTTTTTACATCTAATGTAGACAACGGAAAGCAAGGGATTCTGGGTATTAGGATTGTAGTGGACATGTACAGTGTTCTCTCCCTCTCTCCGCTCCACGTTTATATCGCAGGATGAGAGCTGGGAGTCTATGAAAGAATCTTAGTTATAGGACTGGTGTAATACTGGATTCCTCCTGCACATTGCTATTAATAACTATCATTTCAGTTGAAGTTTCATATGTTGGCTATTATTGTTCTTATTTATGCCGTTTGTTTGGTTACAGCTCCTGAGCGCCTTGTTATTTTCAGCAGCTGGTGAGAAATGTTCCCCAATACATTCTATGGGTCTATGTATCAAAGCTAAAGTGGTGCATTTCTGGGGCAAACTGCATCAGATATAAAAAAGACATATCCTATTTTTTGCCACAGGAATGTTATCCTCGATACATGTGCTACCATCGTTTCGCCCACTTTTCCCTTGATACATATTGGCCACAACGGTTTTATCTTTGTGATTTTAGCTTTTTTACACTTGTGACTGTTACCGGGGCACGGTGGTTCCTCGGCTCCCGTGCATACGACAGCTCGTATATTTCATCCTCCGTGTAATACAAGTCGAGGGAGAGCTGGAAAATACAGCAAAAAAAATCAAGAATCAGTTCAGGAGCAGCAGTAACTGGTCTGGGTGCAGGGAATGTGACTGTTTGGCAGCTGAGCTGACTGAGTGGGGAAGTGTGTGTGTCAGTCAGTGTGTGTGTGTGTGTGTGTCAGTGTGTGTGTGTGTGTTTCAGTCAGTGTGTGTGTGTGTCAGTCAGTGTGTGTGTGTGTGTGTGTGTGTGTGTGTGTGTGTGTGTGTGTGTGTGTGTGTGTGTGTGTGTATGTGTGTCAGTCAGTGTGTGTGTGTGTCAGTCAGTGTGTGTCAGTCAGTGTGTGTGTCAGTGTGTGTGTGTGTCTCAGTCAGTCAGTGTGTGTGTGTGTCAGTGTGTGTGTGTGTGTGTGTGTCAGTCAGTGTGAGTGTGTCAGTCATTGTGTCAGTCAGTGTGTGTGTGTCACAGTGTGTGTGTGTGTGTGTGTGTGTGTCAGTGTGTCAGTCACTTTGTGTGACTGTGTGCCAGTCACTGTGTGTGTCTGTGTGTGTCAGTCACTGTGTCTGTCAGGGTGTCACTGTGTCAGTCACTGCCTGCGTGTCAGTCACTGCCTGTGTGTCAGTCACTGCGTGTGTGTCACTGCGTGGGACAAAAACAGAGCTGGTGGGGGGGACAAAAACGGAGCTGGAGGGGGGGGGGACAAAAACGGAACAACCCCCTCCCCCCCTAGCAGCAACATCCACCACCAGCAGGGAGCATCTCCTCACCTCAGCTCTGGCGGCAGCAGCGTGCAGGAAGACTGCACACGCTCAGCAGGCACCGGAAGTGCCTAGAGCGCGCTCCGATGAGGGAGGAGGCGAGTGGAGAGGGGAGACTCCGCCAGGGGCCGCAGTAAGTCCCGGTCGGGCCGGGGGTTGGGGAATCCTGCGCTAGTGTGTGAGGGTGCGGGTCCCGCTGATGGGTGCACGGCGGCATAGCATGTGGGAAGGCTGGAGGCGTGCGCGGGGGAAGGCTGGAGGCTCCCCGTGTCCCCCCCACCGGCCGCCCCCCCGTGGCTAAGCAGGGTTAAGGGCGCCGCGAGGGGGGAAGGCGCGCCGAGGGGGAAGGTAGCGGGAAAGTGAGCTGTGGGTGAGGGGAGGTGAGCTGTGGGTGAGGGGAAGTGATGGTGGGGGGGGGGGGGCAGTGGGGAGGTGAGCTGTGGGTGAGGGGGAGTGATGGTGGGGGGGGGGCAGCGGGGAGGTGAGCTGTGGGTGAGGGGGTTGGAAAGTGGATTACACTTACCAAGGTAGGTGTGTGACTCCACAGGGGGGTGACAGTCTCAGGAGGTATGGTGAGTGTGATGGGGTGAGGTCTGTGTGTGTCACAGTGGAGTAGGTGTGTCTGTGATGTCAGCGTACCTCTTGACCAATGAGAGTCGTGGGAGAGGCGGGCGGGCGGACCGACCAATCAGAAAATAACTTTCAAATCTCTCTCTCTCTCTCTCTCTCTCTCTCTCTCTCTCTCTCTCTCTCTCTCTCTCTCTCTCTCTCTCTCTCTCTCTCTCTCTCTCTCTCTCTCTCTCTCTCTCTCTCTCTCTCTCTCTCTCTCTCTCTCTCTCTCTCTCTCTCTCTCTCTATATATATATATATATATATATATAAAGAGAGAGAGATACATACAAAACACACAACGTAAGCGCACACTCTTTAACTAAACTAATAATAACAGTAAATTAATTAATAGAACCCAGTAGACAAGTAACAAATAGACTAAGGGTGCAGACAAATAAAGAAGTATAAATGATAATATTAATAAAATGTGCTATACAAAATACCTATAGTATAAAGCAAATAGGTCACACCAATACTACTGATACTAGAACATACAAATAATGGTGTCTAATATAGGTAGAGCACAAATAAAAAACATAAAAATAGCCAAATGTGTGTCCGTTCAAAAAAGACAGTCCAATGATAGTACTGTATATAGATAAATGCTGTGACTCCACTGCAGCCTCTCAAACGATACACCCCATCCCAACAGCATGTAAGAAAAAAGAGAGGCGCATGCCACATAGCATAATTCTGTTATCACTTAATGTTATATGTGTGTGTGTGTGTGTGTGTGTATATAAAAAAAAAAATTCCATCTAATATCAAGCAAAGTCATTTCACTGGCCCTGGCCCTGAAGGTGTGAAACGAATGCTGAATATTACATCACTGTGTAGCCTCCCTGTGACCGACGCTCTCTGTTCCTTATGTTATCACACAGTGAAAGTCCCTTTTCTGACGCACCTCGCAGAGATTGTCCATTCTGTCCCTATCCCAGCCCCCCCCCCCCCTGTCCCTCTCTTTCTACTCGCAGGATTGTGGGGATGTCATGGGATGACTGGAGATTGCATTTCTGGTGGGACCGTGTCTGTGCGACACGGACCCTCTGCACCCCACATTACCTCATCTAAGGGTACTGCAGACTCACTGTGAGCAGATGCAGCAGGTCCATGTTGGCGTCCAGAGGAGGCACGATGTTCTGCAGCTGGATGAGCTCGTTGATGTGATTATAGAGAGAGTGCAGCTTTAGCACATTGATCTTCTTGTCCTCCAGGAAGTCGGGCATGGCCTCATACAGAGAGATCAGATCCTTCAGGTGCACCCCCAGGATGGGGATCTTGAAACTGCCACACTCGCTGTATGTGCGCCGGTAATTGTCGTAGTTCCTGCTGGAGGAGAGCAGCTCTGTCATCTCATTAAGGACCTGTAAGGACAATGGACCTGGTTAACCCATTCACCTCCGACAGCCATATATTGGGGGGGGGGGGGGGGGGGGGAAGAGAGCTTGCACAGAGTTTGTGGTTTTATGGTGAGTGACATGATAGTAACCCAACTCCTGTATTGCTCTTAAAAGTACGAAAGTTCCTTTTATGTAAAACGCAGGAAATCAAAGCCTTTCTTTGTGTGAACTCTTACACAGAACCATTCACCCTTTTGGGGGCCCTGAGAAATCGCCTTGTTTTGCACTCACCTTGCTGACCTCATGAGACACATGTGAGCTTGTCTCTTTAAGTCTGGAGATAGAGCTGTGACACAGGCCTCCAACGACAGCCATCAATGTGTTGAAATTCTGCAGATGATGAAGCTTCTGTTGCGAGAAGCCAATAATATACAGAGAAAGCGCATGAGAATAAATGTATCTAATAATATCATTATTATTTTGTTGTGAGACACCGTAACATTGTAGTGTGGGCCCCTTGTCCTCATTTAGTGATATTAATACAAGCAGAAAAGTACACAGTAAAGTAGTAGCGAGTACCCTGTATTTTGTGCCTGCTCACCTGGGCCACATGGATGAACTTGGTGAAGACCTCAGCTCGGAGCTGGGGAGTCGGTCGGCTCAGAACCATCAGCTGGACCCACTGAGAGATCCCGTTGCACAGAGCGATGGAGCGTTCCATGGTGGGGTTATCCTTCACGCAGCCGCTCACTATGTAGTTCTGATAATCGGGGAACTGAACACAGGGAAAAACAGCTGAAATTTGATGAAAAACTCAAACTACAGAGTTTTGTGCACGATCGGTAGAAATACATTCTTAAAGCACCTGTAAGGTCACGGTGGTCCTTCCTGAGCTTAACAAGCTCTTTAACTGAGAAATTAGAGAAATGCAAATGGGATTAAATATTCTGTAGCACAAGGAAGTATTTCTGCTCAGCAACCTGTCTAGCCTGCATAGGAGACAGTGCCATGACCGGGGGGCGCAGCCTGTCACCTGATTGGCTGCTGTGGCGGCCGTAGGCGGGGAAGAGGCTTAGGGAATTAGGTCAGCAGCCGGGAGCGAGTGCGTTCACTTGCTCCTGGCTGCAGCAGTTGACCGATCCCCTCTCCTGATGATCTCCTCTAGATGCCTAAGGTAAGGCCTAAAGTCTGACCTGGTCACCCCCCCCCCCCCCGGACTTCCCCTCCCACCCTCGGATGGGGGGGTGGAGAACTCAGAGCTTGGGACCGGGGACACGAGTCACAATGTAACGAGACACGATGCAACTCCCCGCGCGCTAGAGGATAAGTCCGGTCTCTACGTAGGCTCCTCGTGGTGCCGATGGGGGTGGAGTGGAGGGGCATCCAGTGGCTGTGCGCTGCCGAGCCGGCCCATTCTAGCGGGCGAGGGTGAAGATGGGAGGCAGGGTGGGGAGGGTGTCCTCCCACCCGCGCTTCCATTTCGAGCGGGACGCCTCATGAGCTGCTGCTCAGTGTAGGCAGTGGGGGCCAGGGGCAGCGGTCAGCGGTCGCGTGCGCTACGTTCCGGCAGGCAGCCACTTTTACCCTCACCCAGGATGGCCTCACAATTACCCGTTGCGTGCTTGCATCACACTTACGGGGGGGCCCCCAATGCTACGATCTCGCGGGACGGGCAGGGCATGCGGGGGAAAAGGGATGAGTAGCATCCGGCGGGCGGCTCCTGCAACTGCATGTGCTATGGCAGGCCCCAGGTTTTCCACCTCTCAGCGTGCGCGTGATCGTGCGGGGCATGGGGGAGCTCGGGCCGAAGGGGTTACTAGGAAGGATATGGGGTAATATATAAATAAATATATAAATTAATACTTCCTGGCCCCTCTTATAATACATGATAGTAGGAGTAGATCTTTGTGAGTCAAGAATAAAGCAAAATAATGCCTAATATCCCTAGTATCCTGGGCATTATTTTGCTTTATTCTTGACTCACAAAGATCTACTACTACTACCATGTATTTAGATCTGTTGTATGTGTGTTGAATAGGATATCTGTCACATACTAAGAAGGTAGGAGAAAAGAAGAGGCACACAAAATATGGTGGAATCAAATGATTACCAAATGTATTGATGCATCAGAGCTTTAAGTGGTAACGTTTCAGGACAAAGTCCCTTCCTCAGATCAAACACCTCAAAAGTGATAAACAATAGCACATCTATATATACCCCCAAAAGGTCAAAATAATTACCTTCCCCAGTCAACACCAAAAGTGCAGGGCTGCATCCAATCTGACAACCTAATTGTGCACGCCCCGACGTCTGACATCACCGCGTCATGACGCACGTGACGTCACAACGCGATGACATAATTCGGCCCAGCGACGGCCCACATGAGGAATGAAAGAATGGTGTGTCCTGTAGACAATCCCAGGATGTCTGCCCACAATGACTGACAAAGTCACGACGTAAATGCGCAATGACATCTGGTTGATAGGACAACAGACAACAAAGGAAGGAAAAACATACAAATATATAAACAGAGTCATTTACTGAGTGATAATAAAGCAGGACTATTCTGGAAGCATGGAGAGGAGCAAATAGTAGTGCCATGATGCACCAGTGAAGCATTCTAATGTTGTGTCCACTTTGGACAGTTGCTGACAGTCCTTTTTGAAAAAGAAGTCCACAAGTATGAGAAAAAAAGCTGGAAATAAAATTAAACTTTGTTAGAACATATTGCCATTATTTGTAAGTATACTGCATGTATTCTTAAGACATTCTTTGTGGCAGATAGACAACCCTCAAGGGATAGATATCCATTAATATACACATATACATAGGAACAAATTTGTTAGAGTAACCTTGGAATGTTAATAAGTGGTAAATTAGTTAGGAGACCCTTAGCAGTCCTGGTCATATTGGGGATCATAACCCCGTATTTGCCATCCGCAAAGAGTTGGGTCTACTTAGGAGGCTGACCCGTTATTATAGGAACCAGTGAAGCTCCAATTTTTCATTCATACCCCTAGGGGCAAACGTGTCCAGTGTATGGGTCCACTTCGCCTCTTTTTCTAAAATAATTCTCTCTCTTTCCCCTCCTCTGCGGAGGGGTTTCACATGATCAATCACTTGATACCTAAGCTGTGAGATGTTGTGTCCTTTTTCTTGAAAGTGTCTTGCCACTGATGTGTCTGATAGTGGGTTTCTGATGTTACTCTTATGTTGTGTTATACGTTCCTTAAGGGAATTCATTGTTTTCCCTACATATAACATCCCACAGGGGCATTTTAGTAGATATACAATGTAAGAACTTAGGCATGTGTAAAAACCATTGGTTTTAAATTGTCTCCCCGTAGAGACGGAGGTGTGGCTCTGTACCCTAGATGTACAGAGTCTCTACACTGTAATTCCCCATAAGGATGGCCTACAAGCCACAATGAAGGCATTACAGTCCAGCATACTCCCAAAACCACTTACTGACCTTACACTCACACTTCTCAAACTTATTCTCACTAAGAACTACTTCAGATATAACCATATCTATTATGAACAAGTCCAGGGCATTGCGATGGGGGCAAACATGGCCCCACCTCTGCAAACATCTTCATGGCAGACTTTGAGGCTAATTTCATATTGAATCAACATGAATACACAGGGAATATACATATTTGGAAGAGATACATCGATGATGTGTTTGTGGTGTGGGTAGGTGATGTGTTTGTGGTGTGGGTAGGTGATGTGTTTGTGGTGTGGGTAGGTGATGTGTTTATGGTGTGGGTAGGTGATGTGTTTGTGGTGTGGGTAGGTGATGTGTTTGTGGTGTGGGTAGGTGATGTGTTTATGGTGTGGGTAGGTGATGTGTTTATGGTGTGGGTAGGTGATGTGTTTGTGGTGTGGGTAGGTGATGTGTTTGTGGTGTGGGTAGGTGATGTGTTTGTGGTGTGGGTAGGTGATGTGTTTGTGGTGTGGGTAGGTGATGTGTTTGGGGTGTGGGTAGGTGATGTGTTTGTGGTGTGGGTAGGTGATGTGTTTGTGGTGTGGGTAGGTGATGTGTTTGTGGTGTGGGTAGGTGATGTGTTTGTGGTGTGGGTAGGTGATGTGTTTGTGGTGTGGGTAGGTGATGTGTTTGGGGTGTGGGTAGGTGATGTGTTTATGGTGTGGGTAGGTGATGTGTTTGGGGTGTGGGTAGGTGATGTGTTTGGGGTGTGGGTAGGTGATGTGTTTATGGTGTGGGTAGGTGATTTGTTTGGGGTGTGGGTAGGTGATGTGTTTGGGGTGTGGGTAGGTGATGTGTTTGTGGTGTGGGTAGGTGATGTGTTTATGGTGTGGGTAGGTGATGTGTTTGTGGTGTGGGTAGGTGATGTGTTTGTGGTGTGGGTAGGTGATGTGTTTGTGGTGTGGGTAGGTGATGTGTTTGTGGTGTGGGTAGGTGATGTGTTTGTGGTGTGGGTAGGTGATGTGTTTGTGGTGTGGGTAGGTGATGTGTTTGTGGTGTGGGTAGGTGATGTGTTTGTGGTGTGGGTAGGTGATGTGTTTGTGGTGTGGGTAGGTGATGTGTTTGTGGTGTGGGTAGGTGATGTGTTTGTGGTGTGGGTAGGTGATGTGTTTGTGGTGTGGGTAGGTGATGTGTTTGTGGTGTGGGTAGGTGATGTGTTTGTGGTGTGGGTAGGTGATGTGTTTGTGGTGTGGGTAGGTGATGTGTTTGTGGTGTGGGTAGGTGATGTGTTTGGGGTGTGGGTAGGTGATGTGTTTGTGGTGTGGGTAGGTGATGTGTTTGTGGTGTGGGTAGGTGATGTGTTTGTGGTGTGGGTAGGTGATGTGTTTGTGGTGTGGGTAGGTGATGTGTTTGTGGTGTGGGTAGGTGATGTGTTTGTGGTGTGGGTAGGTGATGTGTTTGTGGTGTGGGTAGGTGATGTGTTTGTGGTGTGGGTAGGTGATGTGTTTGTGGTGTGGGTAGGTGATGTGTTTGTGGTGTGGGTAGGTGATGTGTTTGTGGTGTGGGTAGGTGATGTGTTTGTGGTGTGGGTAGGTGATGTGTTTGTGGTGGGGGTAGGTGATGTGTTTGTGGTGTGGGTAGGTGATGTGTTTGTGGTGTGGGTAGGTGATGTGTTTGTGGTGTGGGTAGGTGATGTGTTTGTGGTGTGGGTAGGTGATGTGTTTGTGGTGTGGGTAGGTGATGTGTTTATGGTGTGGGTAGGTGATGTGTTTATGGTGTGGGTAGGTGATGTGTTTGTGGTGTGGGTAGGTGATGTGTTTGTGGTGTGGGTAGGTGATGTGTTTGTGGTGTGGGTAGGTGATGTGTTTATGGTGTGGGTAGGTGATGTGTTTGTGGTGGGGGTAGGTGATGTGTTTGTGGTGGGGGTAGGTGATGTGTTTGTGGTGTGGGTAGGTGATGTGTTTGTGGTGTGGGTAGGTGATGTGTTTGTGGTGTGGGTAGGTGATGTGTTTGGGGTGTGGGTAGGTGATGTGTTTGTGGTGTGGGTAGGTGATGTGTTTGTGGTGTGGGTAGGTGATGTGTTTATGGTGTGGGTCGGTGATGTGTTTATGGTGTGGGTAGGTGATGTGTTTGTGGTGTGGGTAGGTGATGTGTTTGTGGTGTGGGTAGGTGATGTGTTTGTGGTGTGGGTAGGTGATGTGTTTGGGGTGTGGGTAGGTAATGTGTTTGTGGTGGGGGTAGGTGATGTGTTTGTGGTGTGGGTAGGTGATGTGTTTGTGGTGTGGGTAGGTGATGTGTTTGGGGTGTGGGTAGGTGATGTGTTTGTGGTGTGGGTAGGTGATGTGTTTGTGGTGTGGGTAGGTGATGTGTTTATGGTGTGGGTAGGTGATGTGTTTATGGTGTGGGTAGGTGATGTGTTTGTGGTGTGGGTAGGTGATGTGTTTATGGTGTGGGTAGGTGATGTGTTTGTGGTGTGGGTAGGTGATGTGTTTATGGTGTGGGTAGGTGATGTGTTTGTTGTGTGGGTAGGTGATGTGTTTGTGGTGTGGGTAGGTAATGTGTTTGTGGTGTGGGTAGGTGATGTGTTTGTGGTGTGGGTAGGTGATGTGTTTGTGGTGTGGGTAGGTGATGTGTTTGTGGTGTGGGTAGGTGATGTGTTTGTGGTGTGGGTAGGTGATGTGTTTATGGTGTGGGTAGGTGATGTGGACAGGTTGCTGCAATTTGTTGCATATATTAACCAATGCCATAGTACCATTCAGTTTACCATGTGTCACAGCAGATCAGAGGTTAACTTCCTGGATGTCACGGTATCCCGTAATGAACATGTATTAACAACTGATTTATATATGAAACTACTGACAGTAATAGTCTACTTTTAGCAGACAGTTTCCATCCACATGGTCAAAAGAGAGGCCTACCCTATAGCCAACTTGTTCATGTCAAACAAATTGTAAAAGACACTACTAAGTTACCCATGCGGTTAGAAACAATGGGGAAGAAATTCCTAAACAAAAGTTATAGTAGTAAAACTATTAAGGAAGCAGTGACTAAGGTAGACCATCTCACTAGAGGGGAATTATTGCAACAGAACCCTAAGCCAAGAAGGGAAGGTGTGCCATTTGTAACTACATATAGTATAGCCTCACAGCAAATTAAGAGAGCAGTATCAAAGCATTGGCACCTCTTGCAAGGTGACCCCACCATCTGCCATCTGTTTAAAGACCCACCCATTTTTGCCTATAAAAGGCCACGTAACATCAGGGATAGAGTGGTCAAAGCTGATTTATTGAAAACTGCACATCAAACCTTCCTGACAAAACCCCAATTTGGCGCCTTTCCTTGCAGGAGCTGTATCCATTGCAATGGAATAATAAGGGGTGAGCACTTCTGTCACCCCCATACGGGGAGACAATTTAAAACCATACGGGGAGACAATTTAAAACCAATGGTTTTTACACATGCCTAAGTTCTTACATTGTATATCTACTAAAATGCCCCTGTGGGATGTTATATGTAGGGAAAGCAATTAATTCCCTTAAGGAACGTATAATACAACATAAGAGTAACATCAGAAACCCACTATCAGACACATCAGTGGCAAGACACTTTTGAGAAAAAGGACACAACATCTCGCAGCTTAGGTATCAAGTGATTGATCATGTGAAACCCCTCCGCAGAGGAGGGGAAAGAGAGAATTATTTTACAAAAAGAGGCGAAGTGGACCCATACACTGGACACGTTTGCCCCTAGGGGTATGAATGAAAGATTGGAGCTTCACTGGTTCCTATAATGACGGGTCAGCCTCCTAAGTAGACCCAACTCTTTGCGGATGGCAAATACGGGGTTATGATCCCCAATATGACCAGGACTGCTAAGGGTCTCCTAACTAATTTACCACTTATTAACATTCCAAGGTTACTCTAACAAATTTGTTCCTATATATATGTGTATAGAAATGGAAATCTATCCCTTGAGGGTTGTCTATCTTGGCACAAAGAATGTCTTAAGAATACATGCAGTATACTTAGAAATAATGGCAATATGTTCTAACAAAGTTTCATTTTATTTCCAGCTTTTTCTCTCATACTTATGGACTTCTTTTTCAAAAAGGACTGTCAGCAACTGTCCAAAGTGGACACAACATTAGAATGCTTCACTGGTGCATCATGGCACTACTATTTGCTCCTCTCCATGCTTCCAGAATAGTCCTGCTTTATTATCACTCAGTAAATGACTCTGTTTATATATTTGTATGTTTTTCCTTCCTTTGTTGTCTGTTGCTCTATCAACCAGACGTCATTGCGCATTTACGTTGTGACGTCACACCACGTGACGCCGTCAGACATTGTGGGCAGACATCTTGGGATTGTCTACAGGACACACCATTCTTTCATTCCTCATGTGGGCCGTCGCTGGGCCGAATGACGTCATCGCGTTGTGACATCACGTGCGTCATGACGCGGCACCGCGCGGTGACATCAGACGTCGGGGCGTGCACAATTAGGTTGTCAGATTGGATGCAGCCCTGCACTTTTGGTGTTGACTGGGGAAGGTAATTATTTTGACCTTTTGGGGGTATATATAGATGTGCTATTGTTTATCACTTTTGAGGTGTTTGGTCTGAGGAAGGGACTTTGTCCTGAAACGTTACCACTTAAAGCTCTGATGCATCAATACATTTGGTAATCATTTGATTCCACCATATTTTGTGTGCCTCTTCTTTTCTCCTACCTTGCCAGTATTTTGGATCCAGCTTTGGGACGCCAGGATCAACGGAAGGTGAGCACCAAAAGCGAACTACCTTGAGAATTTTTCCTTAAACAGTGGTGTGCCATTTATAATCTCTTTTGTGTCACATACTAAGCACATGTAACGGACATTTAGCACTTTGGCATCAAGTAGGTTTCAGTTTCGTGTTTGTTTGCCTCCTTATCATAATAAACTTTATTTATTTATCTACCATTAGTGGGGGAAGAGTGCTTGTTTACAGGGATTCTCTCTCTTTATATATATGTTCATTTGCTTAGTCCCATAGAACACCTCCTATACATTAGTAACTTTTCTTAGCATTATATCAGGCAGTGCGGACTCTACCCCCCTTTTTCTTTAAGGGCGCAGGACAGAAGATTGGCCAAGAGGGCCGATATCCGTAGAGCAACAGCACCATGGTCGGCAAAATACCCCAATAGGGAGGCAACCCAGCTACTTTTAGCAGGGTTTAGGGAGGGGTTTAGGATCCCACTTGAATGTCAGATGGGATCAAGCTGCGTGAGGAATTTGAAATCGGTCAGGTTAAATGGTTTTGTAGCAAGGGAAAAAATAGAGGAGGTGGAATTGGGGAGGATGGCGGGCCCATTTGATTCCCCTCCTTTTAGCAATCTTAGGATTCCCCCGTTGGTGGTCCCGAAAAAGTAGACTGGGGCTTTTTAGTTTAATCCAGCACCTATCCTACCTGGAGGGTTCTCCCGATTAATAACGGTGAACGACGGTATCAATCGGGAGTTATGTTCTGTGAATCACGCACATTTTGACCAAGCAGTGGCGCTAGTAGGAAGGAGGGGGGCAGGGAGCCTTAATGGCAAAAGCGGACATCGGGTCGTCAATCACCCAGATTTCGATCACAAAATAAGCGGATTGTTCAGGGCAGACGGGGTTAATTTATCTGAAATCGGTTCGGACATGTTTAATAACGAGTTGCAGGAGGGTGTGGAGAGGATTATTGCGAGTCTGGCGGTACAGGCCTAATTTAAGGGGGGTTAAATAGACCCGTCGGTGGCAGCCGTTGGGGGGTAAGCGCTTGTCCTTGCCAGGAGGGGCTAGGGGCTTTTAAAGCCGGGGGTAGAGGCGAGGGGGCGAGTCACCGGGACGTAACTTCCGGGAGCTCTCTCGTGACGCTGGCCCAAGGGGGAGTGGCGGCGGGTGATGGGGGGCAGCAGGGCAAGGCCCAGCTGACCCTTTACTAACCAATTAACCGAGCATTCTGGCAGGGACCAGCAGTTACGCTATCTTTATATAAATATACAAAGCCGCGGCCTGTTATACCTCCAGATTGTGCCTGACGTTATTTGTATGTTTTGTGGGGGTAATGGTAGAAGGGGATAGGGGGGGTTCTCGCGCCTCCCTGGTCATGTGATTCCACAGTGAAAGTTTAAATCACAACCTGCACTGTTTCTAAGGTTTACAACAATACGACGTAATCTTGTAGTTACATAGTGTCGTCTACGTCTAAAGTGCTTCAGAGTTATAGTGCAGCCACCTCCGGGGTAGTGTTTACAATGGCAGCACTGACAATAATAATCTTACTGACCAAGTTAAGGCACAAGGAGAGAAAGTGTTTAGCCCAAGATCACACAGAATACGTGTAAATGGTGATACTGGGACCGCGGGGCAGCAGGTGATGTATGGGACAGTTACACTGGTCAGATGTGGTCACTCACGGAGATTCTGCGGAAGGATTTAAACTCCAGGTAGGTCAGGTGCTCTGCCAGCTCTTCAGGCTCCAGGTGGTCAAAAAGCAGAGACACTTTCCGCTTCTTGCTGCAGTTTGGGGTCATCCTCTGCGTCAGCTTCCGGGACCAATCGCGAGAGCTTCTGAAATCCATGTCAAATTGAATGCCATATTTTAACATTGTCCTTGGAGTGTCAACTTGTTTGCTATCAGAGCAACACATTGCAAATATACATACATATATATACACACATACATATATATATACACACACACACACACATACATGCGCAATATATATATATATATATATAGTGTATGTGTGCGCAGAACAATGTATATACTGTGTGTGCACAGAGCAATGTGTATACTGTGTGTGCGCAGAGCAATGTATATAATGTGTGTGCGCAGAGCAATGTATATAATGTGTGTGCGCAGAGCAATGTATATAATGTGTGTGCGCAGAGCAATGTATATACTGTATGTGTGCAGAGCAATGTATATACTGTATGTGTGCAGAGCAATGTATATACTGTATGCACAGAGCAATGTATATACTGTATGCGCAGAGCAATGTATATACTGTATGCGCAGAGCAATGTATATACTGTATGCGCAGAGCAATGTATATACTGTATGCGCAGAGCAATGTATATACTGTATGCGCAGTGCAATGTATATACTGTATGCGCAGAGCAATGTATGTGTACAGAGCAATGTATATACTTTATGCGCAGAGCAATGTATATACTGTATGCGCAGAGTAATGTATATACTGTATGCGCAGAGTAATGTGTTTCTGGCTACTCTGGCAGCGAAAAGGTTCAAGGTGACTGTCGCAGGAGAAGAATTTAAAGACTCTGAAGTCACTCACATCTGGGCAGTGTTGAGGAGACGCCAGTGTGACTCCTCCCCCTGCGCTCTCACCATCTCCTGGAACTCCTCCATGGTCTGTGTGAGACTCGAATCCATTTTGAACATCACCCAAAGCTCTGTGATCCAATACCTAGAGGCACAATGGAAAATGGGAGCAGTGTATCAATACCCGATATAGACCAATGCATCAGTGTCCAGTGAGAGGGGTCAACATGTGAGAGGTCACCCAGTGAGGTCACAGTGTCCAGTGAGAGGGGTCACCCAGTGAGAGGTCACAGTGTCCAGTGAGAAGTCACCCAGTGAGAGGTCACCCAGTGAGAGGTCACAGTGTCCAGTGAGAGGGGTCAACGTGTGAGAGGTCATAGTGTCCAGTGAGAGGGGTCAATGTGTGAGAGGTCAGTGTCCAGTGAGAGGTCACTCAGTGAGAGGTCACAGTGTCTAGTGAGGGGTCAACGTGTGAGAGGTCAGTGTCCAGTGAGAGGGGTCAACGTGTGAGAGGTCAGTGTCCGTGAGAGGTCACAGTGTCCAGTGAGAGGGGGCAACGTGTGAGAGGTCAGTGTCCGGGGAGAGGTCACCCAGTGAGAGGTCACAGTGTCCAGTGAGAGGGGTCACCCAGTGAGAGGTCAGTGTCCAGTGAGAGGTGAGTGTCCAGTGAGAGGTGTCACCCAGTGAGAGGTCACAGTGTCCAGTGAGAGAGGTCACTGGGTCTCCTTACCGCACAAAGTAGCAGATCTTGAGGCAGAATGGCAGCGCTCTCTTCCCTAGAGCATCCTGATATGTTCAGACTTTTAGTTAAGGACATAACAAGGTAACAAAGTAATAACTGCAGGACAGCAGATTCCTGTGCTGACATGCAATGTGACAATTGGAGGCAACAACTAACCTGCTTTTAATTGCCAAAGGAGCAATCCAAGCAATATCCTCCGTGTGCGTGTGTGTTTTCTTTTTAAATAAATCAGTTCTATAGTATTAGATAATACTTACTGCATTTAAAATGTTTTCATTATTCAACTCTTAATGCCATTTTTTATGAGGTTTAATATACTGAGCATCCTTTGATTTCTATAGCAGATTTTTAGCACACTTTCCCCAGCAGTGCAAGATCTTTGTAACACTTTCCTGTTTGTGATTATGTGTTGCAAATGTTCCCAGCCGTTTGAGCTGTAAGCTGTAACAATAGGCAATGTCACAAGGATACATTGTAGCTGATGAGTTACACTAACTGAAGGATTGATTAAAACTGAAAGGGGGCTATTAAGTGAACCCAGGAAAGTAGGATCTCTGCTGATCGATTCATTTTCTTGTGATTAAAATCGACAGCTTACTGTAGGTCATTCGTTTTCAATAAAGGTAATCAAAGGCCGCTTGGATTGCCTCTTTAAGACACACACAGTTAATATGGGCAAATAGACCCAATTTAATTATAATTTGTTGCCCCGTATAGTAAATTAATCCATTATATAGTGCAGTGTTCTATTTCAAGTGGGAAAAATGTCTAAAAATATTTCATTTTTATTCCATGCATTATGTTCTGTTCCACAGGAGCATGTGAGTGTATAGAGAGATATTTTTATCATCACACAGTACTGCAAGTAATTTTCAGGTGGGGAAGTAGACAAAGATACACGGCATCCATATAGAGTGCAGCGTGTCTACTTGTAGGGCGAGAACGATTAGAAACTCCAGCACTTAACGGTTACAAATGAAACATGAAATGAATTTATTTCACCTGTTGCTAGGTTGTGTTTCTCTCTGGAGAGGCCTCATTGTTTTCTCCCAGTATCCTCCTCAGCGGTACATGCTTGTCATTAGTGACACCCATGCTAAGGTCTTAATGTCTAGGGCCCTCGGCGGTGTCTGCATGTTCCCATGAAGAGGACTTGAGCTGGTTAGTAAAACCGCGTGTTTGTCACCATGCTAATGACAGTTATAAATAGCAGCCCAGGCTGAGCGTGTTAAAGGAACAATCCACGCCATTTTTTTTCCTCTTCATTTTTTAATACAAGTTTGAAGCAGGCGGTTTCTGAAGCTGAACCCCGTTCATTTCAGCCCCGGGGACCCCCTGCTTCCAGAAATACTTACCTCCAAACGGGGGTACACTGGTATCTTCCTCATCACATGGGCCAATAAAAAGCCGCACTGGGTGATGTCACAGCTTCCTATTGGCTCACAGGGCCTGGGAGTGTTGAAAAGCAGCCACATAGTGAAGCCTGGAGTGATACTACCACCTCCAGAAGCAGAGGGTCCCTGGAGATGAAATGAATGGTTTCAGCCCGGAGACCCTCTGCTTCAATTCTGTATTCAAAAAAAATTATGGAAAAAACGGCTTTGATTGCTCCTTTAAAATGTCCAGAGTATCTCTGGTCTCATTAGATATAACCGCATAGCCTGAATTAAGGGGATGTGTTACATAGTTACAAAGTAGATGAGGTTGAAAAAAGACAGACGTCCATCAAGTTCAACCTATGCTAAATTTAGACAACAGATACTTTATCCTATATCTATACTTACTTATTGATCCAGAGGAAGGCAAACAAAAAACACATCATCCAATGATATCTCATAAGGGGAAAAATAAATTCCTTCCTGACTCCAAGAATTGGCAATCGGATTAATCCCTGGATCAACATCCTTCCAATGTATACTTATTTGCTATATCCCTGTATACCTTTCCTTTCTAAAAAGATGTCCAACCTTTTTTTGAACAAATCTATTGTATCTGCCATCACAGTTTCCATGGGTAATGAATTCCACATTTTAACTGCCCTTACTGTACAGAACACTTTCCTTTGTTGCTGGTGAAATCTCCTTTCCTCCAACCTAAATGGATGCCCCTGAGTCATTTGTACTGCCTTGGGATGAACAGTTTATTTGAAAGCTCCTTTCCCCGAATATATTTGTATATAGTTATCATATCCCCTCTTAAACACCTCTTTTCTAATGTAAATAAATATAATTTAGCTAGCCTCTCCTCATAAATTAGATTGTCCATCCCCTTTATTAATTTGGTGGCTCTTCTCTGCACTCTCTCTAGTTCCAGAATGTCTTTTCTAATGAGTGGCACCCAAAATTGTACTCCATATTCAAGGTGTGGTCTTACGAATACTTTGTAAAGGGGCATAATTATGTTTACTTCCCTTCCATCTATTGCCCGTTTCATGCAAGATAAGATCTTGTTTGCCTTTGCAGCTACTGCATGACTTTGGGCACTATTGCTAAGCCTGCTGTCTACAAGCACTCCTAAACCCTTCTCCATCAAGGATTCCCCCAATTTATCCCCATTTAATGTGTAAGCCGCCGGTTTATTCTTGCATCCTAAATGCATAACCTTACATTTATCTGTATTAACCCTCATCTGCCATTTACCTGCCCAAGTTTCCAGTCTCTCCAAGTCCTTCTGGAGATAAATTACATCTTGCTCTGATTCTACTACCTTACACAATTTAGTATCATCAGCAAAGATGGAGATTTTGCTCTCGATGCCAACCTCAAGGTCATTAATAAACAAGTTAAAAAGCAGGGGTCCCAGTACCGATCCCTGAGGTACTCCACTCACGATTTTAGCCCAACCTGAAAAAGTTCCATTTATGACAACCTTCTGTTGTCTGTCCTTCAACCAGTTTTCAATCCAGGTGCATACATTATTACTGAGTCCAATTTGCTTTATTTTGTACACCAACCTTGTGTGGAACCGTATCAAAAGCATTTGCAAAATCTAAGTAGACGACATCAACTGCATTAACCTGGTCTAAATTACTACTTACCTCCTCAAAGAAACAAATAAGGTTAGTTTGGCATGATCTATCCTTCATAAATCTATGCCAACTATTACTAATGATTTTGTTTTCCATTAGGTAATCCTGAATATTATCCCGTATTAAACTTTCAAGTAGTTTCCCCACTAACTAAGTCAGGCTTACAGGTCTGTAATTCCCCGGTTGTAATCTAGCTCCCTTTTTAAATATAGGCACTACATCTGCTTTACACCAATCTTGTGGTACTGAGCCTGTGGAAATGGAGTCCTTGAATATTAAATATAATGGTTTGGCTATTACTGAGCTTAACTCCTTGAGAACTCTTGGATGTATGCCATCGGGGCCAGGTGCCTTATTTACTTTAATTTTTTCAAGCCGCCTATGACCTTCTTCCTCAGTTAACCAATTGTTCATTAATATGGAGGTTGTGGCTTCCTCCTGTGGCACTACTATTGCAATTGATTCTTCCCTGGTAAACACAGAGGCAAAGCATTTGTTTAATACCTCAGCTTTTTCCTTATCTCCAATAATCTGCCTGCTCATCTCACACTGAAAGGGTCCAATATTTTCTTTTCTCATTTTTTTGTTACATGACCCAGTTTTGATGCCTTCTCCATTTGCAAAAGTATTTTAGCTTCCACAATCTCACAGATATTTGGTGGTTTATAGCATATCCCCACAAACATTTTCTTTATACTTTTACCTCCACAAAGTCTCTACATTTTCATCATTCCCTTCGTAAACATCTTCCCTTATTATAGGCTTTAGATCCGTTTTAACATATAAACATACTCCACCTCCTATTTGCTCGATCATTCCGAAAAAGGGAATAACCCTCTTAATCAGGCACAACTCCAGTCCTCGAGAGCCGCAAACAGGCCAGGTTTTCAGGATATCCCTACTTCAGCACAGCTGGCCCAATTAGTGGCTCAGTCATACTAATTGAGCCAGCTGTGCTGAAGTAGGGAAATCCTGAAAACCTGGCCTGTTTGCGGCCCACAGGACTGGAGTTGTGCAGGCCTGCTCTAAATTAACTGTTCACTCATGAGTTTCACCCCACCATGTTTCAGTAATGCCTATGATATCATACCCTTGTAGCTATTAATTCAAGCTCCCCCATGTTATCTGTCAGGCTTCTTGCATTAGCAAGCACGCATTTCAGTTTTATTTCAGCCTGTACTATTATCTTATCTGCTCCTGCCTTTCTGCGCCAACTTTGTTTAGTCTTTAGAAGTTTTCTAGTATTATCTGTATGTACTATTGGTGACTCGCTGCTTGTCAAACTCGCACTTGCCCACATTCTACCTCCAAAACCCTCTGTTTCCTCTATTGTATTTAGTTCGTTATCTGTTTCATTCCCCTCCCCCCTCCATCCTAGTTCAGTAAGTGAGCAGAGCTCTGGGCTAGCTATGGGAGCACAGTTGCAAGTGACAAACAGTGAGGAAGCACCTTTAATTGGGCTGACTCCATACTGTATATACAGGAGTTTCCCTGTCAGAGGGGCCGGCAATGCTTTATTGTACAATGCTGGCCCCCTGAAAGGGAAACGATTAATATATGTCAAGTACCAATAATACAGTAGTTAGCCAATCCGGTGGGAAATGAACACCTGCTACTTAAACACATTCTTAATACTTCAATTACAGTCTGTTCAATATTTTCTACAAGGTAACAAGGCACTTCCACAATATGACAGCCAGTGAGCTGTTGGGGCCCAGCACTGGAAGTCCACCCCAGCCGAGTGCAGCAAAGGATATAGCATCCTGAGCTTGTTCAGCAGCTCTGTGGAGGGGATGAGGAAGCCATGCATGGACACCATGATTTGCAGCAGCTGGCTGCTCTGACACAAATTCCCATCTGAATCTGGAAAACAAAAAAGTACAAATATGTTACAACAAATGCGGCTGCAGCTTGGGTATGTAGAGAGACATTCATGTGCTGCCTCTTGATAACGCCAGGCTGGGATTTCAACAGCCCTGCGAGTTTGCACCAAACCACCGTGAGCGTCTGCTGGGACTTCCATCTCCAATAGCGGGACTACTGAGGATCCACTGACTTCGTTTATGGATCGTAAGACCCAGAGGCTAGAAGCTGCTTAAACAACAGACGATATCCTGTTTAGAGATCCGGTTGGCGCATGGGTAACATTAACCCCTGACATGCTGGTTTTTTTCCTCCCTTGATGTACGCATTATACTTACCTGTACTATGAGCGTTATGCGCTGTGTTTTCTAGCTAGCTTTAGGGGGTGTTTTGAGCCACCCCTGTTTCCACGGCTGCAGACGCTCCCCCATCAGTGTCCACCAAGTCACGTAATATTTAATTTTTATCATCACTTTATTATCACCCCACCCATGTGATTGACTGTAGCTGCGCACTTTATCCACTTTGTTTCACTATCAGGTTATGTTGGGTCAGGAAAGTAACTAAAAACCCTTCCAGTGAGTCCAGAGCAGCACCGACCAGAAACGCGCAGGAGAGCCCACACTTGGCTGTATAAAACTGCTTAATGCACCAAGCTAGTGTTTCCAAGTATCCCTGTATATGGGATCCCTAAGGTACATAAACGTGTTTGCATGTCTCCCGCAGCTCCTCAAACTTGCTTACGTCTGGTATGAATTGCTTGTCCTGTGATAGGACTTTTAATCGTCAGAAAACACGAAATCAACATAAGAAGCGATAAAGTCACAAGGTGTTTGCATTGAGTTTTGACCAGGCCCTCCCACTCCAGCTTACAATCGTTATCCCATATAACGCCTCTTCAATGTTCCTGTCTGAGAGATGGCAAACACACAGGGGTTTCTGCAGCAATGTAGAGAAAGTGTGTTTAGACGCAGTGCTGTTTTTTGAAGCAGAGCTGCGGGGTGTGTAATAACAGTTTTTTACATCTCATGCAGAATGTTAGATTTACACTATTTCAGATGTGGAGGATTTTGGGAGGAAAATATAATCCAGAAAACATGGTGCAGAGAGACGCAGAATGTGATACATGTCATTATAATCTGTGCACAGTGTCACTCCTCAAACTCCTCCTACTGACTCTCCCCAAGGTGCAAACTGGGGCAGAGACACAGAATGTGATACATCTCATTCTAATCTGTGCACCATGTAACTCCCCCAACTCCTCCTACTGACTCTCCCCAAGGTGCAAGCTGGGGCAGAGACACAGAATGTGATGCATCTCATAATCTGTGCACCATGTAACTCCCCCAACTCCTCCTACTGACTCTCCCCAAGGTGCAAGCTGGGGCAGAGACACAGAATGTGATGCATCTCATAATCTGTGCACCATGTAACTCCCCCCAACTCCTCCTACTGACCTTACCTCAAGGTACAAACTGGGGTAGACGGAGCAAAATGCATTGATACATAGGTGCAGGGCATTTGCCCCAATTGTGCACCCCAATTGCCTTGATACATAGACCCCATAGGATGGGGTGGATACAACACACAACAGCCACTGGTTCCATTAGAGCTGCTCAGTCACCTTTGACCTTGTGTCCTTGCAACCCCACCATGTTACTCAGAAGTGTGATGGGTGCTACTACTTTTTATTTACACACTGCAACTTGTATTTCCTACATGGTTTTAATCTTTTGAAGGTGTTAAGAGTTTAATTTCATAGGAATACTTTTAAATTAGCATTCCGATTAATGTATATGACAATGACAATGTAACTCCTGGAGGCGCACAGGGACGTGTATAGTAAGGTTGCGGCTTCCTCTGCAGGAAGCCAGCTGCGATGTTTTCTCTCACACCCTGCCTCTGGTTTCCTCTTCACCTTTCTTCCTCTCCTAACGTGGTTTCATGAGACGAGTTTCACACGAAGAGAAAAGAAAAAAAGGGAGGAGGAGAGAAGCAGCTTAAGCATTGCTCTGCAAATTGAGAGCTGCATCCGCAAAGGGGGTAATATAAGCATGCTGCTACTTAGAGTAATAATGAGAATTACCACATCACCCCAAACATTAAAAGCGTCTTCTATTTTGCAAACAAAGGCCTAGAAACATTCTGAGAGATGCTGGTACAGCTGTTTATCCCCCAGTGCTGTGGTAACGTTTCTTATGCTGGTTATTACTGTAGATTAGGCTAAGATTATAGTAGGCGTGCGCCTGTCGCCCAGGTGCTGGGTGAACTGAGCTGGAGGCGTGGCAGAGGCGTCACCAGGCTTGTTCGCTCTCATTGGCTGAACCGCTAACGTGATGCGGCCACCGCGCGAAAAAACGAAATATTTTCGTCTTTTGAAACATCTGCCGCGCGGTCGCTCTGTATCGCGCGCACTATGGCCGGACCGTAACAGCTGCTGCACTTTGTTCTCACAGCGCACGAAATCTCACGCACCGTCACGCCTACTATAAATCGCAGCCTTAGACCAGCGCAGTCACTGTATGAAATCTGCATCTTGCCTTGTTTGTTACAAAGTTTATTTGCCCAAGCTCTATGGGGCTAGAATTGCATGCAGATACGCAAGTTATTACACAGTGCGGCGTGTTCATTTCTAGCACACTGTTAGGAACATGCAGTAAGATGCCGCTTTAGCACAGAGAATCACATCATGGAAAATATTTAACTTTATACATTTGTACAGGTTGAAAAGCCTCTTTCCTGCCGTGTTTCCATTCAGAGTGAGTGGTCTTATAAATGCAAATGTGATTGTAATTTTCTTCCATTTTCCTTTAGAGTGGCAGCCAATGGAGAGGTGCTTTTGTGAATGTTCCATTCACAGTTCCCAACACTGAATCAGTCCCTGGGAGTTTCCACCCTTGTTACAGCTCGCCACATAGAGAGAAGGAGCGGCTCAGCGAGTAAAGACACTGACTGGCACGGAGTGTGAAGCAGGGGAACCTGGGAGAAGGAGCGGCTCAGCGAGTAAAGACACTGGCACGGAGTGTGAAGCAGGGGAACCTGGGAGAAGGAGCGGCTCAGCGAGTAAAGACACTTACTGGCACGGAGTGTGAAGCAGGGGAACCTGGGAGAAGGAGCGGCTCAGCGAGTAAAGACACTGACTGGCACGGAGTGTGAAGCAGGGGAACCTGGGAGAAGGAGCGGCTCAGTGAGTAAAGACACTGACTGGCACGGAGTGTGAAGCAGGGGAACCTGGGAGAAGGAGCGGCTCAGCGAGTAAAGACACTGACTGGCACGGAGTGTGAAGCAGGGGAACCTGGGAGAAGGAGTGGCTCAGCGAGTAAAGACACTGACTGGCACGGAGTGTGAAGCAGGGGAACCTGGGAGAAGGAGCGGCTCAGCGAGTAAAGACACTGGCACGGAGTGTGAAGCAGGGGAACCTGGGAGAAGGAGCGGCTCAGCGAGTAAAGACACTGACTGGCACGGAGTGTGAAGCAGGGGAGCCTGGTTCAATTCCTGGTATCGGCTCCTTGTGACCTTGGTCAAGTCACTTTATCTCCCTGTGTCTCAGCCACCAAAAACATAGATTGTAAGCTCTGTGGGGCAGGGACTGTGCCTGCAAAATGTCTCTGTAAAGCGCTCTGTAAAACTAGCACCGCTGTACAAGAACATGCTATTATTATTACACATACTGCAGGTATTCGGTTATACTCAGGGAGGCAGTACCAGTAAATGCCAGTCTCTGAATAATACCCTTACTCGTCAAAAAGCGGTAACAGGTGGGAAAGGGAGCAATGTAACAATGCAATGCAAACTTTCAGATATAAGAACAGCTACAATTGATTTACTCAGCTTCGCTAATTCACATTTGATGATATCAGTCATATCTGCATTTTAAGTAGATTTATGTTGTCTAGTTATAAATAGATCAACAATGCCATCTATAATACAAACTGTGGGTATCACCATATGCAATATGTGTCTCCTTATGAATTGTATTAGGGTTACAACTTGTTTTATAGTTGTATAAATACATACATACATTCATGAGAACAATTGCTATTGAGACTGTGCATCCAGCACAAGACTGAACTGTTTCTACAACACCCAGAGTAAATTCCAAATATACCATTAATACAGAGTGTAAAACCTTTCAGCCCTATGGTTAATGTATCTTATTTTCACGGTTTCTTTAATAGATTCAGAATAAGTGCAGTGGATTGTAACTTACATTTGTATTCAGCATGATAATAGATTGCCTCTATAGTACACGGAGACTATGTTTGATCAGTAATGGAGATTTTAGTATCCTTTAGCCTTGGGATACAGGCTTAATGAGCCACATTTGGCCCCAGTATTGGCTCTGTTAGCAGATATAATAAAAGTATTACCTAGTTGAACATTAAGGAATTCCACACATATGAGTATTGTAGAATCATCGTAGCTTGTAATACAAACTGATCCAAAAAAAACCCCAAACAATAATGGGTCAATGAAGATAATAATGTCTAAATTATTTTTGTAAATGGCTGCCTCTTCCACCAATCGAATGAAAGCGTTCTGCACATAAAGAATACATGCTAGGTGTAGATCATCACTCTTGACGATGCATTCCGATGCGAAACGCGTTGAGTAAAGACATCTGAGAGGACAAGGCACCGATTCCAACTGGGAAGCAGAGGAGGGCATACGATCGCAGAAGTGATGTCACAGAGACACCTCAAGTGATCATTCTCCGAGCTCCTGTTTCTACCCGCCTCGCTTAACATACCTTTATGTTTTTATACTTGATATGAGCCCAGGAACACATTGTAAGTGCGTTTGAATTGGGGACTCGGTTTCTTTACCTTCATAAAGCTTAATGATCTGCACCATTGTTCTCCTTATCCCGTTTTTTTCTGAGGTCCACCCATTGGAAAAGAGGTTTCCGAGGAATACCATTGGCACTGATTTGGTTATGCTGAGGCTACACCTGTAAATGTGTATGCATTACACTGGATATTTACATACACATCAAACACGAGATAAGACGTACTGCACAATATTGTGCCCATTTTTCTTTCCGGTCAAGAATCGTTAAGTTTGAAGATAATTTTGATGCAAGAAGAACAAAAGAAACTGTTCCTTTAAAGGGGTGTGAGCTGCATTTTACCTGGTATGTGTGAATGCATGTATGTATGTATGTATGTCTTTATATAGCGCCATTACTGTACATAGCGCTTCACAGCAGTAATACATGTGACAACCATATAAATAACAAATAGTACAAATAACAGATCATAGGAATAAGTGCTTCAGACATAAAAGTGACATTGTGGAAGAGGAGTCCCTGCTCTGAAGAGCTTACAATCTAATTGGTGGGGAGAACGTACAGAGACAGTAGGAGGGCATTCAGGTAAGTGCGTCTCCAGGGGGCCAAGCTTTATGTATCATGTATAGCAGAGGAGCGCAAACTTTTAGTGCTGCGCCCCCGTCTATCTCCCTCCGGCTCTCGCGCCCCCCCTCCCGCCTACCTTCATCCGCGTCAGATGACGCTGCGGGGTCATCTGCCGTCACCCGCGGCACCATTTGACGTGCGTAACTTCACATGGCACCACGGCATCAGATGATGCTGCGTTGCCATGGCGACGCGTCACAGAGTGTTGAATCCAGGTAAGTAAACAGTTGCAGAGGCCTCACGCGATCCCCTGGCATTTAATTTAAATGCCTGTGGGAATAGCGCGGGACCTCTGCAACTGCCCGCGCCACCCCAGAAAAATCTCCCACCCCCCCACTTTGCGCACCGCTGGTGTATAGTATGTATAATACTTGTTTTACGTTTCACATTAAAACCTGTGTTTATTTTATATTATCACAGTTTAATATCTTTAAACACACTTGTGGAGTCACCTATTTTGACTTTTTTTATATGTTCACTATTCATCACTAATGTTTACAAATGATTAACAAAAGGAGCACCCATCACCATATTTGGTGTTATTAAATGCAGAAAGTCAGCAGTGTGTAAGGTTGGATTAGGGAGAGGTAATAGCAGCAGGGTGTTAGGGTGTATAGGGAGAGGTACAGTATTAGCTGCAGGGTGTTAGGGTGTATAGGGAGAGGTAATAGCAGCAGGGTGTTAGGGTGTATAGGGAGAGGTAATAGCAGCAGGGTGTTAGGGTGTATAGGGAGAGGTATTAGCAGCAGGGTGTTAGGGTGTATAGGGAGAGGTATTAGCAACGGGATGTTAGGGTGTATAGGGAGAGGTATTAGCAGCAGGGTGTTAGGGTGCATAGGGAGAGGTATTAGCAGCAGGGTGTTAGGGTGTATAGGGAGAGGTATTAGCAGCAGGGTGTTAGGGTGTATAGGGAGAGGTATTAGCAGCAGGGTGTTAGGGTGTATAGGGAGAGGTATTAGCAGCAGGGTGTTAGGGTGCATAGGGAGAGGTATTAGCCGCAGGGTGTTAGGGTGTATAGGGAGAGGTATTAGCAGCAGGGTGTTAGGGTGTATAGGGAGAGGTATTAGCAGCAGGGTGTTAGGGTGTATAGGGAGAGGTAATAGCAGCAGGGTGTTAGGGTGTATAGGGAGAGGTATTAGCAACGGGATGTTAGGGTGTATAGGGAGAGGTATTAGCAGCGGGATGTTAGGGTGTATAGGGAGAGGTATTAGCAGCAGGGTGTTAGGGTGTATAGGGAGAGGTATTAGCAGCAGGGTGTTAGGGTGTATAGGGAGAGGTATTAGCAGCAGGGTGTTAGGGTGTATAGGGAGAGGTATTAGCAACGGGATGTTAGGGTGCATAGGGAGAGGTATTAGCGGCAGGGTGTTAGGGTGCATAGGGAGAGGTATTAGCAGCAGGGTGTTAGGGTGCATAGGGAGAGGTATTAGCAGCAGGGTGTTAGGGTGTATAGGGAGAGGTATTAGCAGCAGGGTGTTAGGGTGCATAGGGAGAGGTATTAGCCGCAGGGTGTTAGGGTGTATAGGGAGAGGTATTAGCAGCAGGGTGTTAGGGTGTATAGGGAGAGGTATTAGCAGCAGGGTGTTAGGGTGTATAGGGAGAGGTAATAGCAGCAGGGTGTTAGGGTGTATAGGGAGAGGTATTAGCAACGGGATGTTAGGGTGTATAGGGAGAGGTATTAGCAGCGGGATGTTAGGGTGTATAGGGAGAGGTATTAGCAGCAGGGTGTTAGGGTGTATAGGGAGAGGTATTAGCAGCAGGGTGTTAGGGTGTATAGGGAGAGGTATTAGCAGCAGGGTGTTAGGGTGTATAGGGAGAGGTATTAGCAACGGGATGTTAGGGTGTATAGGGAGAGGTATTAGCAGCAGGGTGTTAGGGTGTATAGGGAGAGGTATTAGCAGCAGGGTGTTAGGGTGTATAGGGAGAGGTATTAGCAGCAGGGTGTTAGGGTGTATAGGGAGAGGTATTAGCAGCAGGGTGTTAGGGTGCATAGGGAGAGGTATTAGCAGCGGGGTGTTAGGGTGCATAGGGAGAGGTATTAGCAGCGGGGTGTTAGGGTGTATAGGGAGAGGTATTAGCAACGGGATGTTAGGGTGTATAGGGAGAGGTATTAGCAGCAGGGTGTTAGGGTGTATAGGGAGAGGTATTAGCAGCAGGATGTTAGGGTGTATAGGGAGAGGTATTAGCAACGGGATGTTAGGGTGTATAGGGAGAGGTATTAGCAGCAGGGTGTTAGGGTGTATAGGGAGAGGTATTAGCAGCGGGGTGTTAGGGTGTATAGGGAGAGGTATTAGCAGCAGGGTGTTAGGGTGTATAGGGAGAGGTATTAGCAACGGGATGTTAGGGTGTATAGGGAGAGGTATTAGCAACGGGATGTTAGGGTGCATCGGGAGAGGTATTAGCAACGGGATGTTAGGGTGTATAGGGAGAGGTATTAGCAGCGGGATGTTAGGGTGTATAGGGAGAGGTATTAGTGGTAGGATTTTAGGGTGTATAGGGAGAGGTATTAGCAGCAGGATGTTAGGGTGTATAGGGAGAGGTATTAGAAGCAGGGTGTTAGGGTGCATAGGGAGAGGTATTAGCAGCAGGGTGTTAGGGTGTATAGGGAGAGGTATTAGCAGCAGGGTGTTAGGGTGTATAGGGAGAGGTATTAGCAGCAGGGTGTTAGGGTGTATAGGGAGAGGTATTAGCAGCAGGGTATTAGGATTTATAGGGAGAGGTATTAGCAGCGGGATGTTAGGGTGTATAGGGAGAGGTATTAGCAGCAGGGTGTTAGGATGTATAGGGAGAGGTATTAGCAGCAGGGTGTTAGGGTGTATAGGGAGAGGTATTAGCCGCAGGGTGTTAGGGTGTATAGGGAGAGGTATTAGCAGCAGGGTGTTAGGGTGTATAGGGAGAGGTATTAGCCGCAGGGTGTTAGGGTGTATAGGGAGAGGTATTAGCAGCAGGGTGTTAGGGTGTATAGGGAGAGGTATTAGCAGCAGGGTGTTAGGGTGTATAGGGAGAGGTATTAGCAGCAGGGTGTTAGGGTGTATAGGGAGAGGTATTAGCAGCAGGGTGTTAGGGTGTATAGGGAGAGGTATTAACAGCGGGATGTTAGGATGTGTCATGATAATATCATGAGATATTATGTATTTTAATCCATCTGGTGCTTCAAGGGTTAAAAAAGGTACAACTTGGGCTTAAAAATACAATATGTTGGGTTTGTAACAGGTCAGGACTTTTTCGGGGTTTGTACTTTTCTTCAAAGAGAACTTAATGGACGGGGGTTGGGGGGCTATCCTGTATGGCCCACTAAATGTGCCAGATGGGTTGTATGTTGCAGATAACATCGAGATAAGAGCAGTTGTCTGGCCAGAGTTGGAAATAAAATATGGCCCTTGTGACAACTTTATAAACATGATCCTTTTAGAGCTAGCTTCAAAGGCATTATCTGGAGAGTTATGCAGGGTTCAGGGGGCGTGGCTAAGAAAGTATTCAAACTAAGAGTGTCTTTATTAAAAATTAGAATATCATGTGGTGTCATCTCTTCTGCATAATAAGAGTTACACATCTATAATCGTGTCACAGAATGGCATGTTCTGACATCACACACTGCATGTTTAAGAGGTACTAAGGGACAGATATCCATTTGTCGCTCAAATTTAGGATTAAAATGGTCATGATTAGTGTCGTCGTTACCGTGATGAGTGCCCAAATCTGTTAATGTAGCCCACGTGTCTAAGTATTGCAGGCGGGAAGTTATGGGTACATTTAGATAGTAAGGCAGGATCTAGACGTCATTTTTGTAGAGTTTTTTTTTTTTACTCTGTCGTAAAACTGTCAATCTCGCAGCTGATTTACGATGGGTGTGGGTTTATGTTGTTTCCATGAGGAAAGAATGTATTTAAAGCTTAGTAAGGGTTTAAGAAAATCAGATTTTAACAGAGGTGTATTTTGGACCAAATACATGATTTCTCTTTCTGTGCCAGTGACCTCTCTGGGAGAAAACCTATGGCATTTGGGTAATGTACTGTATAGGGTTTTCTTTTATGTTATATGCGTTTACTTTGAGAAACTGTTCTGCATTTATTGTAATTGTATGTTCTTGTAATTCCTTTTCTGTAATCCAAGCACTGTATTTTTTTATATATTAAATCATTTAATAAGTAATGCTTTGGGCTCTGAATGAACTTTTGCACGCTCTGGAGAGAGTATTTACATTTTTGAACACATTTTGCTGCAATGGATTTCTGTGTGTTAAAGTGCTCTATCATTAACAGGGACCTGGGACCCTAGTAAATATTAATATTACATATTTTATTTGCATTTCATGGGTGTTGGAAGCGTATATATTATTGCAATTGAGTAAGGGGTTAATATTAACTCATTGGAGGTACCTTGCGCAGTCGAACGGTGAGTTTGCTAGAGTAGCCGTGTGTATTAACCCTGGTTGCATATCTAACTCATGTGCCCGCTTGTATGCTGTTCATGACAGGTAGTATATGGGTACGGATTTAGGGGAGATATTATCCATTTGAGGGGCCTTTGCAGGTGAAAAGTGGGACCGCTTGTGAGCGGAGCAACCCTTGTCCCGTATGCAGGTCACGTGCTCACAGGTGTGTTGTACATTACAGCAGCGGTGCGCAAACTGTGGGGCGCGCCCCCTTGGGGGGGGCGCAAGATTATGTAGGGGGGGCGCGGGCTGCGTGCGGAGAAACCTGGGGGCGGGCAGAGCTGTGCACGGGCGGCCAGAAGCTCCGTGCTGCTGCTTCTATGTGTCTGTGTCTTGCAGAGGGGGCGGGGCTTCTCTCTGCACACAGACAGCCCCTCCTTCTCTTCCTGTCTGCTTCCCGCACCAGTTTTCAGCAGCATGGGGGGTTGGGGGATTGGAGCATGTCGCCCCCCCAGATGAAATTGTGTGTGACTGATTGTGTGTGTGTATGGGGGGGGGAGGGATTGAGTGTGTGGTGATTTGTGTGTGTGTGGGGGGATTAAGTGTGTGTGTGTGGGGGGATTGAGTGTGTGTGTGTGGGGGGGGATTGAGTGTGTGTGTGGGGGGGGGAGGGGTTGAGTGTGTGTGGTGGGGGGGATTGAGTGTGTGTGTGTGGGGGGGAGGGGTTGAGTGTGTGTGGGGGGGATTGTGTGTGTGTGTGTGTGTGTGTGTGTGTGTGTGTGTGTGTGTGTGTGTGTATTGTGTGTGTGTGGTGATTTGCGTGTGTGTGGGGGGGGGGGATTTGAGTGTGTGTGGGGATTGAGTGTGTGTGGTGATTTGAGTATGTGTGTGTGGTGATTTGTGTGTGTGTGTGTGTGGTGATTTGAGTGTGTGTGTGTGGTGATTTGAGTGTGTGTGTGTGTGTGGTGATTTGAGTGTGTGTGTGTGTGGTGATTTGAGTGTGTGTGGTGATTTGAGTGTGTGTGGGGGGGGGGGTTGAGTGTGTGTGTGTGGGGATTGAGTGTGTGTGTGTGGGGGGGGGGGGTTGAGTGTGTGTGTGGGGGGGATTGAGTGTGTGTGTGGGGGGGATTGAGTGTGTGGGTGTGTGGGGATTGAGTGTGTGTGTGTGGGGGGGGGGGATTGAGTGTGTGTGTGTGGGGGGGGTTTGAGTGTGTGGGGGGGATTGAGTGTGTGTGTGTGGGGATTGAGTGTGTGTGTGGGGGGATTGAGTGTGTGTGTGTGTGTGTGTGGGGGGGGGGGGGGGATTGATTGAGAGTGTGTTGTAATGCAGTGGTGCGCAAACTGGGGGGGCAATGAGGCGCAAGATTAGGGGGGCGCAGGCGTCGTGCGGCGAAAACTGGGTGCGCGGGCCGACGAAAAAGCTGTGCGCGAGGGGCAGCCAAGAAGATGTGCACAGGCGGGCAGCCGAAGATGTGTGCGGGTGGCTAAACAGGATAGTGCAGCTGGCGGCCTCGTGATGGTGTGTCAGCGAACGCACAGGGGCTTTGGAGGTACGGGGAGGAGCACGCCCGAGCACGGTGAAGTCAAACGCCCCTCCCGGTGTCTGCCCTGCAATAGCGCTGTGTTCCTGCTCTCCTCCGCTGGAAACCTGCTTCGCTGCGATCCTCTGCAAGTGAAAGGGTCGGCTGCCACTATATCAATCGTACTATGAATGTACAGAAATAATTTTAAAAAACACAACATTGAAAACGGAAAAAAATAAATAATACTGTAGGTAGGAGTGTGGATGACACTGGGGATGGCAAGACAAAGAGCAGGGAGGGGAAGAAAGAAAAAAAAGGGGGAGAGGGGAGAGGGAAGGGAGGTAGCAAAGAGGTGTATGAATGCCCCCCAAAAGTATTGCCTTTGTGCACGTACGCTCTCCCAAGCTTGGCGCTTGGGGAGACAAACAAAATTGACTTTGAAGTGCGCTCAGCAGCAGTCAATACACACACACACAGCCACACACACACACACAGCCACACGCACACACACACACACACACACACACACACACACACAGCCACACGTGCACACACACACACACACAGCCACACACAAACAGCCCCGATCCACGCTTGCAAAATTATGCAGGACACCCTGTGCTCATGCTTGGAGAGTTGTTGATGTCACCGCTCTCAGCGGCAGCATGGACGCAGCCTAATTTTGCAAGCGCGAGCTGTTAAAATATGTAAGTATTTGGATTTATATTGTATACCGTTTAATAAAGGGTTTTTTTTTTTTTTTTCCCATGTGATTTTGATTACATCAGGCAGGGGGGCCCCGAGAAATTTTATGGATGAAAAGGGGGGCTCGGCATAAAAAGTTTGCTCACCCCTGCATTACAGGATATAGATGGAGAGGTGCTGAAGATGGAATATCCTGAAAACCTAACCTGTTTGGGGGGTCTTGAGGACTGGAATTGAGAAGTCCTGGGTTAATATGTACTTGTACAGCTTAGAAGAGAAAGAGAGAGAGAAGATATGATAAAATCTTTCACATATGTAAAGGGTTCATATGCACAGCTTAGGGGAGAGAAGAGATACAGTATTGATGGAATCTTTAAAATAAATAAATGGTTTCAACAAAGTACAGGAGGGAACATGGATTTAGCATAGGGACCTGCTATTGAGGCTTACCTTGACGTTGGTTAGCAGGCTTGTCATGATTTGATCAAAAGATGCAACCAAAAAAGTCTCCTTTGTCATACAGACTTAGGCTACGGCCCCGCTCCCTCAGTCAGCGCGCCCGCACTGCATGCAGGCAGCGCGCTGAGAGCCACAGACCGCTATCTGCGGTCTGTAGGGAGCGGCGGCCGTGGTTTGAGCGGAGGGGGCGTGGTTTGAGCGGAGGGACCCGCTACTCCCCCCCTCCCTCCACGGGCTCGGTCTCCGGGCTGCCGGAAGGTAAGCAGCTCCCTCCCCCTTCCCCCACAAATGCCCTCCTCACACACGCTGATACACACACACACACACACACACCCCTATCTTGTGAAGGAAGCTCTCTGACAGCTCCCGCTCCCGATAGGCTCATCAGCGCGCCACGTGACGCGTCACCGCTCGGGATCACACTTTTCTTGCATCCCCTGGCGGCTGACGCATCACAGCGCGTTGTGAGCCGTGCAGCGAGGGGGGACTGGGACCGGCTCAAGAAGGATTCCCCTGCTGGTGAGGAACGCTCACGCGACCGCGCGCGCCGCCGGACGGAGCGGGACCAAAGCCTTAGGTTTCACTATGTATATGTCTCACCAGATATTATTAACCCAATGGGAGAAGCGCAGGGATTCACTTCCTGTTTTTCACAGGAGGGAACATACTTCAGAGAGAGAGCAGTGCTTGTGCAAAACGTTCATGCTCTGAAACTGTGGGGTGGCAGCTAAGGGGAAATGTCGGGATGTACTTCTTTATGCAAAGGGTGGGGGATTCCAACAAAGGTGTTGGAGGTGAATATATTTTGGGAGTGAAATGTTATATGGCACAGACATGAGGGTAAATCCAGCAAAGGATTTAATGGGGTCTGAAGTTTCACAGCAGATATGAGAATGAATGAACTAGATGGGCCGTACCTGCCCTTTTTTAATGTTTATTTGAAAGTAAGGTAACTTTTTTTAATGTTTATTTGAAAGCAAGGTAAAGCAGTAGTACTGTTACTCAAGATGCTCCTGCCACGGGTGAGTGGCTCTAACACCATCACTCCCAAAAGGACTAGTAATGCAATGCTTCCCTTTCTAAAAGTATCACTTTACCATGCGAAGGATAAACAAGTCCCGTCGCAGGCAGGACGAACAAAGCACGTTATGTCCGGAGTCACCAGTCAGCAGTGGCAGCTGTGACAATACCGAGCACAGCCAGCTGAACGAGGCCTCTGCACAGTGTATTGTTACTGCTGCAAAGCGAAGAAGCGCTGAGAGGCGGACATGCTTCCAGAAAAGGGGCGGTCTTTAATTACACAAAACGAGAGGTAAGCGACCCAAGTATCTCTCTAAAAGTGTGCACCCCTAATACAGAACAGCATTGAAACGCGTCAGGTGGAGGTGATTAAAACATAACATTTACTGTGTTCAAATGAAAATGAAGGCAACAACAAACTTACAGTAGCACAATTAAAACTAGAAGGGAGGAGCGGGGACGCGGATCTGGTAAGGTAATCAGATCAAGGGTCAGCTGAATAACTGACCCTTAATTTACATTTTTTACATTTTTTACATGTTATGTTTTAATCATCTTCACCTATCAAATTTGTTCTTTATTAGGTGTGCACACTTTGAGATATACTTGGGTCTCTTCCCCCTCTTTTTGTGTATTACAGTTAATATATATATCTCAATAGTGTAGCACCCAGCATACTATTATACACTCATTATCCTGTGCTTTCTAGTGGTTAATAATCTTTCATTATTATTATTACTACAGTAGGGCCCCGCTTCTCAGCGTTCCGCTTCTCGGCGATCCGCCGATACCGGTTCCCGACTGCAGTCCTTTTTTCGCGCATGCGCAGAAGGGAACGCCAAGTCCACGCATGTGCAGAATGCTGCATTGTGGGACGGCGCAGGAGGGAGGAGAGATGGGAAATTGACGATGGACATAGCATTTGTGCGCTCTGCACAAAAAAAAAGCTATGTTCCGCTTTTCGGCGGGGGCCTGGAACGGAACCTGCCGAATGTGTTGGGCCCTAATGTATTATCGTTTATTTGTAAAGCGCCAACATATTCTGCAGCGCGGTACAATGGGGGTACAGAGTTATGTATATTACATGAACAATAGGAGAAGAAACACCAGATGGAGCAAAGACACTGCCGCGTGGATAAGTCCCTAAGAAATGCACTCTGTCTGTGGGGGATAGTACCTAAATCAGCCGTTAATGTGCAGTAGAAGACAAAATACCTGTCCTATGTGTAATGGAATATGGTAAACTTAAAATCCTTTAATAGTAATTAATAAAAATTAATTTGGAACCAGAAGGTAAATAACAGTAGAAATTAGTGAAATAATTGTGGTGCGTCGTGCGTGAGTCCACTTAGTGACTAGGGTATACGGCGTAGTAAGCCGCACAGCCCAAAGCTGTGCGTGTACCCCTGTCCTGGTGTGGACCAAACAACAAACGGTTACCGGTAAGTAACTAGTCAAACAGCCCGGCGAACTGGGAAAAGAACCAAAGTCATGAGTCAGACATACCCAATAAATAATGGGCCGACAAGTGATTCTGCTATAGTCACAACGTCAATGCATATAAAGCCATCAGTATGTATTCTGACACCAACATATGGTATATTAGTCAGAAAAGCCCATTGCCCTGTTACAATGAAGATAACGTAGACAATGAAATCACACAAAATATCCCAGTGTGTTGTACACACAGGGAAAGGTGACCCACACTCGAGCCTGGGTCTACAAAAAATGGTTGAATGCAAGATGGACTCAAAGCACCTGCAGCTCCACGCACATAGTACTCACAGAATGATGAGCTGTTATTGCTACAGCCATGACAATCGATTGGTAACCTAACTGCTGAGGTGTTCAGCAGAAAACAAGAGAGCATTAGCAGGTAGTAATACTATAATGTAACTGATGCTGTATCCCGCATAGGCTAGCCCTGAGTGTTACTAACTACACACAGGGACGGGAGAGAAAAAATAGAGGTCCCTGCAAACCAATGTATACTGTCCCTGCGGGGAATGGCAGCAGTGGTAGTACTGAATAACGGATCACTAACTCCCCAATACTATCCCTCAAAAACATACCCCTACATCATACATACATACATACATACATACATACATACATAAACAGTTACATACAGGGGAGGACAAACATGCACAGATCCAAAGAGGTAATGAGAGCCCTGATCCTGAGAGCATACAATCCATAGGGAATAAGGGACGATGTTGAAACAGGAAGGTAAGGTGGCTGCTTATTGTAGGACAAGGTGTGTCCCAGGTTAGAATATGACTCATTGTGAGAGCTGAAGCCATTAAGGTTTGGGGGTGGGGGATGTTGCATAGGGCGGACATTGGCCCACAAATACAGCTGGTACCAATGGGGTTAGAAGGGTGGGGAGGTGGAAGTTAGAGGTATGGTGAGTAGACTTCCTTGAAAAGGTGAGTTTTTAAACATCTGAAGGCTGGGGGAGCGTCTGATGGTGCGTGGTAAGGAATTCCAGAGAGAGGGGGCAGCACGGGAGAAGTCTTGCAGGCGGCAGTGAGAGGAGGTAATAAGGTGGGAGGAAAGGCATGTGTCGTGGGCAGAACATTGGGGGCGTGTAGCTATGTATTTGGGAATGAGGGCTGAGATATAAGGGGGGGTGGCAGTGTCTTTGAGACCTTTTGTAAATCATTACTAGAGCTTTACATTGAATTCTAAAGTATATGGGAAGCCAGTGTAGGGATTTGCGCAGTGAAGCAGCAGAGGGAGAGCGGTGAGTGAGGTATATGAGTCTAGCAGCAGCATTTTGGATGGATTCGAGTTGGGACAGGTGGACATGGGGAATGCCAAGTAAGAGAAGGTTGCAGAAATCTAGGCAGGACATGATGAGTGAGTGGATTAGGATTTTAGTTGCATTTTGAGTGAGAAAAGGGAGAATCTTGGCGATATTTCGAAGGTGGACATTGCAGGACTTTGTGAGGGACTGAATACGAGTAATGAAGGAGAGATCTGAGTCAAAGATGACCCCTAGACAGCGGGCTTGAGGTGTTGATGTATATTGATATAGAGACTGACGCTCAATATAAGTGTTTAGACTCACAGAAATACTGTAGACATAAGATTAGACAGGAACTTTCATAAATCCATATCCTCATGTATGTAATGACAATTTAAGGGGGGAGGGGCAAAAAATAAAGGACCAAGCGGTCAGTCAGCCAGACTGCCGCAGGTATGATCCAACCGCACCCCCCCCTTAAAAACCATACCTCCCCATATAGGCTCCAAGGTAAAAATATAAGGGCTATTGCCCATTACCTGACCACGGGGGTACTTTGAAGTCCAAAGATCATCTGTAGGTAAGTTCCACTTGCGTGCAATCCTGGTAGGGTATATAACAAAATTGATGAGAGCAAAGGAGCACTGCTGGTAAGAGAATCCACAAGAAAAATTCTTATAGAAAAAATAAAGGGCACAACTCCATGACTAAAACTGAGGGTAGTTTATTCCATGAATACACAGAGACGAAACGCGTTGGTGCGTGGGCTGTGTTTCTGTCTCTGTGTATTCATGGAATAAACTACCCTCAGTTTTAGTCATGGAGTTGTGCCCTTTATTTTTTCTATAAGAATTTTTTCTTGTGGCTTCTCTTACCAGCAGTGCTCCTTTGCTCTCATCAATTTTGAGGTGTTGATGAAATTGTGGTGTTATTGAGAGTGAAGGAAAGTGTGGGTGAAGCAACGGCAATGGAAGGAGGAAAGAATATTAATTCTGTTTTGGACTTGTTTAGCTTTAGGTAGCGGTGAGACATCCAGGAGGAGATTGCAGAGAGATAATTGGAGACACAGGACAGGAGATAGGTGGAGAGGTTAGGGGAGGAGAGAGAAATTGGGGTGTCAACAGCATGAAGATGATGCTGAAAAACAAATGATTGTATTAGTTCACCAAGAGAAGAGGTGTAGAGTGAGAAGAGCAGAAGAGCAGAGGCCAACGACAGAGCCATGTGGGACCCCAACAGAAAGAGGGAGTGAAGAGGAGGAGACACCAGAAAAGGCAACACTAAAGGATAAAGGAGCGGTTGGATTGGTAGGACTTGAACCAGGAGAAGGCTCATCACAGAGGCCAATGGAGTGGAGAATGTTCAGGAGAAGGGGTTGTGATCAACCGTATCTAAGGCAGCAGAGAGATACAGTAGACGTAGTAGTGAGAAGTGACCCTTAGATTTAGCTGTGAGTAGGTCATTGGACACTTCTCTTAGTGGAGTGTAGAGGACGGAACATACAACCTCACAATTAGATAATGTGACATGCTCAGTGTCACAAAAAAATGGCATTGGTCTATAAGCTCTGACCTTCCACTTCAGAAGCCTGTACTACCTTTAGCACAACACTTTTTTACCTTCTCCCTGTTTGTAGTCTCAGAGGTACGTTTACTTATTATTTGGCTAATTAAAAAAAAAAATTTGTAGAGATAATGATGTATGGTGGTTTGATAGTTACTCCCTTTTCTGAGCAGTAAAATGGTTAACTTGTTAAAAGGCAAAGCAACAAAGTGTCCTGATGTAACAACATTGATTGAGCTCAACTGGAACTTCTCACTTCAGATTCAGACTGTGTACTGTATCTGTGACATTTTGTCTCCATGCGTATGGGGCTGCACTTCTCAGCAAGCTCTGTGCAGGCTCTGTACCTACAGAACACCCCTCCTTTACCCCAGCTCAGCAGCTTTTCTAGCATTGGATGTTTCAGCTACAGTACCTGTGCGAGTTTAACAGCAAATCATTTCCTACAGAGGGTTTTAGGGGTGCCATGTATGGCATGTGTTCTTCTGTCCTCCCGCATGGAGGCAGGCTCCATGTCTTTACCGCCCACCTTTCATTTGCTGAATTGAGCCTTGCTCTCTGCTGCTCAGCTTTAGCTCCTGTATCATGGTTGAAATGGATCAATCCATCAAATCTCACAGTTTGTCTAAAAATAAGCTGTTATTTCACACACAGTCAAGCAGTTTATGTAAACTTAGCACATCTCACAGCTCTACACACTCAGTACATCAAAACACCTGAGCAAATGAATCCATTTCACACTGCAGTATATCCTTAACCAGATAAACCTCTTGCCACAGCACTAAGCCAGTTTATAGAGAAAGTAAACAAAGCAACGGAAAAAAACGTATTATTCTTAGTACACCAAATAACAATGCACCCTAAAATAAATTAGACTATTTGATAGCATTAAAACACACCCTAAAGAAAATAACTGAGAGAAGTAAAACATGCTGCATACTCAGGCCGAATCCATGGTGAGCGCGACGGTGCGGGCGGTGCGATCAAAATGCCGTACCTCTATGAGGCCTGCCATAAAGCGTGCGACCGCTTTACAGGTCCTCTCACAGGCCCCCCCCGTCACGTCCACATAGACGGCACAAATCGCTCCAGCTAGAGGCACGCCTGAAGCCACGCACACGGTCGTGCACGCACCCACCAAGGACGCGGCCTTAGACACATAATTTTGCACCGCAAACTTACTAAATTAATTACTTTCAAATCAACTGCAAATCAGAAGGGTGATGCATCAATGATAATTTGGAGCAAAACTGATGCAAATTGTGTAATTTCTCTATTGTATCTCTTTGTGTCAATGTAAGCTTGTGATTTGGGGAGTGTTAATAGGAGGAGTTACACTCAGTTACATGATGCACATATAACCCCTCTGTGAGTCTCTTTTTTATCTTATATTTGCATCAACTGCGCAGAGTTCAACTTATTTCACTTCAATTCAGCACCGACTCCACATGCTTATCCAGCTGACGTTTGGTTGGTAACTGTCCATGTTTTGAGGAACTTGCTTTTCATTGTAAACCTCTAAATCATCTTACAAATAGTTTGTCAGAGCTATGTGTGTGAGTGAACCAAATTCTAACATTTTTAGTCTTGCTCAAGCACCTTTTTTTTAGGGAACCCCAAGAAACTTACTATAGTGATTAGGAATGGGTTTGGATACTGGCAGAGAGGGGAAAATACCTATTCTAATGTAGTTCTCTATTAAAAAAAGGAGTTTGGTTTATTTTAGTCTAGATAAAAATCATTGTTTCTTTGTTTAAGGTACAAAAGACCACAGTTATAGTTGACCAAACCCCTCAAAAGTCCCTGATGCCCTCAGGTGATAAACAGCGCAAGGATTTTGGAACTCACCAAAACATTGAATACACATCTGTATGAGGTCGTCCATGATGGCTCCTTTGGAGAACTGTCCCAGAGGCATCATAACCTGGAAGGGAGTGACGGGGGGCAGTCTGGGATGGGAGGCACAGTGGATGATCTGCTTTAGCTCCAGAGCGAGTCTGGGGATAGTGGTACATCCATGAGGAAGTCTACTGCGGAAGAGAGAAAAAGCTGGGCTTAGCATCCTGGCGGCTGTTACAGCAGCATAATTGGAGAAAGCACAGACATGAGAGGGTTGCACCCCAGGAAGGGAGGGACAAGATAACACCCCAATCCCACCTCTCCTTCTCAACTGCAACTCCCAGTCTCCTTTTCATCCTTCCACTTTTCAAATGAGATAAACAAGTCACTCTCTGTTAGCAGTTTATTTCATGTCGAAATGTTCGAAAGCTTTTTTTGGTACAAGCCCATACAACTTTACATGTTGAGAGATTCTCTGCTTTCAGATTAAAACATCAATAGGAATCATGTGTTCTTCTCTATTCTGCATATAATCATCGTATTAAAAACAGACAAATAGGGTATTTTGGATTAATTATTGTGGGGGTGGCATGTTGGACCATGCTAAAAATGAAGGTATACAAGAAACAGCAAAGATAACCTTGAAAGAGCTGAATGGGAGAATCCATAGATTTGTGTATTTGAAACATAAAGACATATAGGTCCATATATTTACTAAGAGGTTCATCTGAAAGGCATAGCACCTCTTAGTAAATATGGGCCTAATGTAATAAACCTGCCCTTAACCTTTTTATTAAACTCTTTATTTTAAGATTTTTTTGTGCAATTACAGAAACAAACAGTATCACATCTTTAACAATCTCTAAACTGAGGTGGGTGGGAAGTAAAGGGAATGTGGAAGGGGGAACGTGTGAAAAAACGAAAAGGGGAGAGGGATTGTGAATAAACACAAAGCCAACAATTACATCCAAGATCAAATTGGTATTAAAGCTGCAGTTCAGTCTTTTTTTTTTTTTTTACATTTATTTTTTTACTTCAATAGTTTTATGTGTGCAATCTCTAATTACCTAAAGAACTGTATAGCTGCCAGTCAATTCGTTCTCCATGTATTGATAGGTCGAAATTTGGTGACATATTAAAAGCTGGCATTTGTTTATATTCTGCTTGTCAGTCAGTGGAAGCTCATGAATATTCATGAGCACTACTGCACTGACATGTGCTAGAGGGAGGGCAGGGCTGACAAAGGGGTGTGCCAGGGCTTGTGACAGGACATGAAGGGGCAGTGCCTTAGTAAATGGCTGTTAAAATAGAATACAAGAAAATTGGTCTTTCAAAGTTGTTGTTTTTAAAACAGAAAATGCTAAAGGTATTTTTTCTTACTACAGAACTGATTTATTAAAAAAACCCACACATGCAGGATATTGACTGAACTGCAGCTTTAAGTATTTTCCTATTGGGAAAAGTGGTAGGTGCATACGTTTGTGGAGTGTTAACAATGAATCGATAAACCAGAGTAGCTATATTGTATTAAATGTAGTTGTCAAGTGAGACAAGAAGGTTGAGTTTCTCAAAAAAAAATTTACATTAAAGAACATATGGATGGGGCTTGATGATGTTTCCAGAAAACCACTATTTAACATCTTGCCGTATATGAGAAATTCATGTTTTCTAATGGTTGTGCTAAAACCATAACAGGGTCCTATGATATCTTTAGGTCTACAGCCTGCTCAATTAAATCTCTAACCTTTTCCCAAAGGGTTTTCATACTTGGACATGACCACCAAATGTGTTTGAGATCTCCACGTGACCTGCATCTTCTACAACATTAGATAGAGGACTCAAGCAATGTCACGTGGAGTCTCATTGGCCATATATTCCATCAAAAGATGATTTTACATATATTTTTATCAAATTGTGGTGCACAAAGATGTATTTGAGACCACCTCCCATATATCACCCCATTCTTTCTTTGAGATCTCTGTTTGCCTGATAGGCTTGCCACGGTTTGCACAAGTTCCTTGTTGTCCTCTTTGAAACACAAAACTTGGTCAGCGGCTTGATGTTTATTTTCTATCTCCTTCTCTCTCAGAGAACCTACAGGTGACAGCTCATGTGTTTATATTCAAGAATACATTTGGAACGCTGGAAGATGTGGGGCATGTGGAAGACTTCAGTGTCAGAGGGATCGAAAATCAAAGGCTGGAAGTTATCTCTGAGCTCTTACAATATCATCTTCAAGAACCATTTACACATTATTTCCACAACAGCCCAATAAAACATATCGCAGCATGCAGGAACCGGTAACTGGTGGAGTATCACTTCCTTGCAGATTGTGAGCTGAAGAAATGAATCACACAGGAAGTGAGGGGAAAACAAAGTCTGCAGGACCTTACTCACTAATTAGATCAACAAACAAAACCAACCTCACCTACTCACACCAGCCCAGCAAATCCACTGAGTGGCTTGGGCCAGACTTGGCATTCACTGCGCTGTAACCTCTCAAACAGAAGGTTGTGCCTGGAAACACACCTCGTACATCATATATTCCAGTGAAAAGAAACCCTTATTTTGCATCACATTGGCTGCGAGATGCAAGAGCAAAAACTACCTGCAGCAAAGTCCTGGCAAAGCCCAGTTTCTTGTTTCTGGTGACCAGAAGTAAAGGCCGCAAATAGTGTCATCCAACATGCTCCTAAAACAAAATCACTTAGAGGTGGCAAATTAGAAAGGCGTTTGCAGGTGCTCAAGTATGGTTGTTAGCTTTCTAAGCATCAGGAATACTACAGGAACCAAATTAGATTGTTAGCTGTTGGGACAGGAAGGATCTGGCAGTGTGGTGGATCCTCCCAACAGGAATAGTTGAGGCTAATACAATAAAGGAATTGGGATGGACATAAAGTCTTTCTAAATATAATAGGACCAAATCAGGTCTGACAATGCACAATAAGTAGTAACATGGGCAGACTAGGCGGACCAAATTACTTCTTATTTTGCAGGAAATGCCTTACAGGTACAAAACTACCCCCCACACTGTCACATAAAACTAGGGGAGACATCTTGGGCTGTTGCAGGTAGACAGCAATTTAGACTAAGGGAACAGGGAAAAGAAAACGTGGTTTCCTTATCATAAATCAAACAGTGACACTATTCCTTTTAACCCATGCAATAATTATTGGCAGGATTTATTTAGCTGTATTTATGGCACCGTGTTGTGTGAGGAATTATTTCAAGTCAGACATATTTTGGGATATGTGATTCTGAAGAACAAAAATTGAGTCTCCAACGGCATTATTTAGAGCAGCGGTGCACAAACTGGGGGGGCGCGCGAGATTGTCTGCAGGGGGCGCGGGGTTTACAGAGGCCCAGCGTACTTACCGAAGGCACTTGAATTAAGTGCCGGGGAAGCGGCGAAGGCTTCTGTAAACTGCACTTACCTTGGCTCCGGCGCCTTCTGAAGATGCGTCACGATGGAAACGCGGCGTCAGGTCATGTGACATCACGTTTCCATGGCAACATGATGTTATGACACCGACATAAGGGCGGGGGGCGCGCGGAGAGGGGAGAACAGCCGGCAGGGGGGGGTGCAGGGAAAAAAGATTGCGCTCCCCTGATTTAGAATAACAGGTAATGGATAAAATGCTGACCCAGTCACAGAATATTACGGGCAGTAGTGATCTCTGAGCAGTAAAGTGAGTGAGTGCTACAAGGTTAGTCAGTGGATTGCAGAGTATGATCAGCAAGGTGCAGGGGGCATTATAAAAACACTAAAAATTGCACACTGAGTACAAATAGTGACTTTATTACCAAAATGATGTGTAAAAATGCAATTCCCAGGACCATTCAAGTCCGTACTTCAATGAACTAGAAGCATCTATCCAATAAAGGTGTTATTCATGTATATATATATATACACATGATTCTGATCCCACCCTATATCCCACCACATATTCTGATCCCACCCTATTTCCTGCATGGAATGCACTGTCCCTGTCATTTAGGATCTCAGCGGGTTCTAGCAGACGAAGGAAACAGACATAAGTCACTGTGATGATTCTCACACTATTTGTATAAATAAATATATAAATATATATATATATATATATATATATATATATTTATATATTTATTTATACAAATAGTGTGAGAATCATCACAGTGACTTATGTCATTTATGTCATAGGACAAGCTTTCGAGAGTTATCCTCTCTTCTTCAGGTCAAGCAATTTCTGATATATGTATATATATATATATACAGTATATATATATATATATATATATATATTTATATATTTATTTATACAAATAGTGTGAGAATCATCACAGTGACTTATGTCTGTTTCCTTCGTCTGCTAGAACCCGCTGAGATCCTAAATGACAGGGACAGTGCATTCCATGCAGGAAATAGGGTGGGATCAGAATACTTCCAATTGTAAGCTCTCTGGGGCAGGGATTTCATTTCCTATTGTCTGATCTTGTTTGTCGCACTTATAGTATTATAATTCCCGGTACTGTATTTTCTCTTTTGTAACGTGCTGCATACACTGTTGGTGATTATATATATATTATATAGATTATATATTTATACATACATACATATACACACACACACATACATACAATGGGGTATCCACAAACCCAGAATTATTTGCAAGCACACTACAGTCTCAATCATCAGTTAGGTAGCAGACTAAAGGTCAGCACCAATATATGAACTGGAGGTCCAATCTAGCGAGATACTGGAGGGAATCAGAACCTGGTGTTAGGCTGCCCCTTGGAACAATTTACGTCATATGTATAACCATCTGTAGGTGGCGCTTATCAGCACTGGATACCCATTACTAAACATTGGCAATTCAATCCTATTACATCTGGTTTCCAACACAACCTCAACACAAACAGAGAAGTCTGCAAACTGCTCAGTTGTGCTGTACACATGATTAGAGCAGCAACATATACAGGAATTACCACTTGTTGCTCTTTTACAATGAGCAATTCATCATCCTCCCTACTTATCTCTCAATTCCAAAAGTAAACACGTCTCTGAAAAGCCTGGGCATTGGCGCTGCAGGAGATGGGTTACTCTGAGATATCTGCTTCCTGATAACATTACTCTAGTGGAACTTCAAAGATACAACATCCAGGCATGACAGGAATTGATCAGAAAACAGTGAGGGGTCAGCGATTCAGAGATAAGAATCTGTACAGCAAATGGAAAATAATAACCCCCCCACCTTACCCCAATCCCAAACATTACACACAGACACCTCTCCTACATCATGTATTAGGTTTAATGTGTGACCAATAAATTGTACACACAGCTTGGGATCACATGCAATACAGAGTCATATAAAACTTCATGGTTTCTATAACTGTGCTGATACAGAAAACCAGAGCACATTTTACACCTTTTTTATTTACTGCTGCATAAAATCCTACAATCCATCATCACGCCCTTATTTCTGCATGGCATATAAAGTGCTACAGAAAGCCCTCAATTCTCTCACTTTCATATTTCTGTGTTTTGACCAAAAACGTGTAAATCTGCCACAGCCCATAAAAGTATCAAATCCCACAAAACATACAGTACATGACAGGGTCTCCATATGCCATCCCAGAGTGGCAGAAGCTGTATTTGGTATTGCACAATTAATGCGGAATGAGTACTAGTAAAATAATAGAGGTGTGTCCCATGCACGGAGCCGCTTTCATTATCTGGCAGGGGGGGACATTAGGGAGAGTGCACTTACTGGGGTTCCTTCTTCTTGCCCATAGTTCCCATGATGAAGATGCTGCTGTTGTACTCTGCGTGATCTGCAGTCCCAGGAGCAAGCTGTCTGTATCCCATCCTGGAATGGAGGTTTGGCAGCAGGAAGCAGCCAAGGGCTTGTCATAGGTCTCCACCCAAACACACCCCCAGTCCCCGGCTCCCTGTGCTTCCCTGGCACAGTGTAACCCAGCTCTCACGCCACTCGCGGTATCCGTGCAGCAATCAGTCACACAGGGACTGTGCCTGTCCCGCTCTGCTTCTTATCTCACTGGTTTTATACTCTTACATTTCTAACAGAAGGAAACAGCAGGCAGTTTGGGTAGGACATGAAGGTGTCAGCTCCCCCCTCTACTTCTGATACAAGTTACATAAACACTCACACACACACACTCTCTCCCTCCCACACACAAACGGTCTCTGTCTGTCTGTCTGTCTCTCACACGGTCTCTCTCACTCTCACATACACACACACGGCTTCTCTCCCTCTCTCACACACACAGACATGGTCTGTCTCTCTCACATACACTCTCTCCCCCACACACACACTCTCTTTCTCACACACAGCCTCTCTCTCTCTTTCACACACTCTGCGCACACACACAGTCTGTCTCCTCTCACATACACAGATACACCCACAGTCTCTCCCATTCACACGTTCTGTCTCTCTCTCACACACACACAGTCTGTCTCACACACACACACGCGGTCTCTCCCTCTAACACACAGTCTGTCTCTTCCTCACACACGCGTTCTCTCCCTCTCTCTCACACACACAGTCTGTCTCCAGGGTTGCCACCACTCTGGGTTTGACCCAGAGACTACGAGTTTTGGCCACGTATCTCCGGGCTACGGGTTTACCTTGTAAACCTCCGGGTGGCGGCGTGCGGTGGCAGCGGCGTCTCCCAGCAACTCCCCCTGCAACTCCTGTCAATATGGCTGTGCAGCATCTAATGGTGCCGCATTGCCATGACAACGGGAACGCTATGTGACACCACAGCAGCACGTCGCGCCGATTGCCATGACAACCGGAAGCTATGTGACATCAAGTGGTGCCACGTTGCCATGACGCCTCGGCGCCATAAGGCGTCCCATTGTCATGGCAACTTGTCACGCATGACGTCACGTCCCGTTGTCATGGCAACGCGGCACCATTTGCCACCGCGCAGCCATAGTGATAGGAGTTGTAGGGGGAGATGCCGGGAGCCGCCGCTGCTGAAGGTAAGCGCTAAATATAAAAATGTTATCTCTGGGTTATCCTTCAGTAGAAGGTGGCAACCCTGTCTGTCTCTCTCACACATGCGGTTTGTCTCGCTCTCTTTTTTAGGCTGCATCCATAGAGGGGGGAGCCGCGCTCCTCCGCACTGACGCTGAGGCTCATCTGCGCAATCAGGAGCCAGCGTGCGCTATCGGGAGGCGGGGCACTGACGTCACTGGGCCAATAGCCCGCGAAGCGTCGATGTCAACGTCACGGCGCTGTGACGTTGACGCTGCTTCGCTCTGATTGGAGTTTTCAGCTGACAGCGCGCTCAGAAACAGGTTCTGCTGTCGGCTGAAAATCCCTGCGCCTCGGCACGCCTGCGGACGCTCGCGGGAGCCCCCTCTCAAGACATCCTCATTGAGGATGACGGGCTCATCACGGAGCGTCCACACGGCTCAGCGCTGATTGTCCTTCTATGGACGCAGCCTAACACACACAGTGTCTGTCTCTGTCACACATACATGGCCTCTCTCTCCCTCTATCTTACACACACAGGGGATCATGCACTAAGCTCCGTTAAGTCGTTTTTAGAGCGCAAGTGCTCTTAGAACGTGATGTTGCGCTGAACACGATGCACTAAGCCACGCAAACAGGCACTTTGCGCTCTAAAACTGACTTTTTTCAGGAAATGTTTCTAAGTCCAACTTTGCTCGTTCGTTACCCTGTTTGCGTTAAATTCTGCCCTTAAGCAGGATGCACTAAGCTACGTAAACTTAGCGTACGCTCAAGGTAGACGCAAAAAAAGCTGGACTTTGAAAAATTTCTTGCTTTACATTTTTGCATGCGCAACACCCATACAACAGGCCGGCGGGTGTCCCCGGCTGACCCCGCGGGGGTCCCCAAGGGAGGCCGGGGGTCGCGCGGGTGTTGCCGGCTGACCCCGTTGCCGTCCCGGGGTCCCCGTGGGCTTGCGGTACCAATGTTGTGCCTACAAAAATACTAAACATTATTTCTAACTAAATACACCCCCCTAACCCATACAGTACAATAATGTGCAAAATAACTATTATCCAGATATGGATAATAGATTATTTGCCCATTATTAAACACTGCATTAGCATACATAAATAAAGTAAATAATATACAGTTATACTTACCACAACAGCAGGTCCCTCTGTCCTCCGTTGAAAGAAAGCATACAGTATATACATAATAAAGACATTCTAATGGCCCCTAACCCTTTAATCACCTTAGCGGTTACTAACCGCTATAGTCATTAAGGGGTTAACCCACCCTGCCCCGATACAAACCCGGCAGGCCTAAGTACCCACCCTGAACTGACTATACCCACCCTGTACCCATTGAGTAGTATAGTGGTACATCATACCCATATAATAATATGGTCATGATAAGCCTCTATAGCACTCAATGGGCACCCTAATTACAATACATTAATGCACCAGATACACAATAATAAAATCTAATTCCAAAAAACATACTTCACTAAATAAAAACAGTAGCCAGCTAATCCAATGAATACAAGCTATAACAACATCAACAATGAATTAATTAAACCATTAACCAATCAAAACAATTCCTAAACCAACTCTAAATGAATAGTAACACTAACCAATCAAACCAATGAATTACTACAACATTAATGAATTGGATGTGTTTGTTGATTTTTTGGGGGAGGCACATTGACTGATAATATTTTAATCTGTACCACTTTAGGGTACAGATGAATACATTATTATGACAATATTTGGGGGGCATTTGTGGCTTGGTATTGCTGTTGGTTGTTTTAATTTCAATTTCTTATGTGGATGTAATTGTTTGTTTTTTTCCTGCTTAATGCTAATAAAATGTTTGCGATTGGTGTTCGTTTGTAGTTAATGTTATATTATGTTAGCTAATGCGTTTTATGTTTTTTTCAGATATTGTTTGAATGTATTTCTTTGTCTTTTAATGTTTACATTCATTAATGTTGTAGTAATTCATTGGTTTGATTGGTTAGTGTTACTATTCGTTTTGAGTTGGTTTAGGAATTAATTGGTTTCATTGGTTAATGGTTTAATTGATTAATTAATTGTTGATGTTGTTATTGCTTGTATTCATTGGATTAGCTGGCTACTGTTTTTATTTACTTTATTTAGGTATGCTAATGCAGTGTTTAATAATGGGAAAATAATCTATTATCCACATCTGGATAATAGTTATTTTGCACATTACTGTACTGTATGGGTTTGGGTGGAGGGGGGGGGGTCATGTATTGATGTTTGTTAAATCTTTTTTTAATATACATGTGTTTCATAGTGTAGATGTGCAGGGGGTCTCCAGAGCTGACCCGCGTTGGTTTTATGTCCGGGGACCCCCTGCTTCCCGAGATACAGGCACCTTTATGGGGTGCCGGTATCCCCTGCAGTTTCAAGCTTCCGCGTCACGTGACCGGGACATTTAAATGCTGCAGGGGATACCAGCACCCCATAACGGGGCCTGTATCTCCTGAAGTAGGGGGTCCTCGGACCTGAAACCAATGCGGTTCAGCTCCGGAGACCCCCTGCTCATGTACACTATTATTAAAATGATTTTAATTAGTGTACGATCGCCTGTAACAGCCTTGCATGGAGATGGCAAATCTCCATGCAAATGTTACATGCGGCTTTTTTCTCTATCAGCTAGCGTATGTGAAGTTTAAGAACGCTAGCAGGGGGGAAAAAAGCAACACGTACGCTGTGGGTGTTTTGAGCACGTACATTAAAAAATGGCCTTCAGGCCTTAGTGAATCGCATCCCCGGCCTCACTTTTTAACGGACGTGCTTTTTTTAAACATCAGAACGCAAACCCATTGAGCCCCCACAGTCTCTCTCACTCTCTCTCTTACACACACACACACACACACACACACACACACACACACACACACACACACACACACACACACACACACACACACACACACACACACACACATACACACACACACACACACAGTCTGTCTCTGTCTCACACATACACGGCCTCTCTCTCCCTCTAGCGTACACACACAGTCTCTCTCACTCTCTCACTTTCTCTCTCTCCCACACACACACACAGTCTATCTGTCACACACACACCTCCCACATACATAATGGTGGCTAATTACTTATCCTATATCCGTACTTACAGTATTTTGATCCAGAAGGGACAGGGGGAGGGGCAGGGGGAGGGGGGGGGGGCAAATGGACGCGGGGACAGGGGGTGGTTGGGGGGAGAAGGGAGGGATGGGGAGTGGGGGTTGGGGGGGAACGGGGGGAGTAGAAGGGAGGGGGAGGGGGGTTAGTAGGGGGTGGTGGGAGAGGGGGGGTAGGTATAGGTTCTGACCGTAATGGGAGAGTAAGACATTTTTAGATGCAACAATTGAATATACAGGCATACCCCGCATTAACGTACGCAATGGGACCGGAGCATGTATGTAAAGCGAAAATGTACTTAAAGTGAAGCACTACCTTTTCCCCACTTATCGATGCATGTACAGGACTGCAATCGTCATATACGTGCATAACTGATGTAAATAACGCATGTGTAACAGGCTCTATAGTCTCCCCGCTTGCGCACAGCTTCGGTACAGGTAGGGAGCGGGTATTGCTGTTCAGGACGTGCTGACAGGCGCATGCGTAAGCTGCCGTTTGCCTATTGAGCGAGATGTACTTACTCGCGAGTGTACTTAAAGTGAGTGTCCTTAAACCGGGGTATGCCTGTAGTATAGTAATTACATTCACAATTGTGGATATCGCTGGAAACCTCTATATGCAGTAGTTGTAAACAGTACATTACTTTACTTTGAATCTTGTATGTTGCCTCGGTGTCTAAGCGCAAAGAGGGAGATGGGGGGGTGAGAGGTTGGGAACATTCACGGGTGTGTGGACGTCTACCCCCTAGTCCTTTGCTACAGTCTACACGCAGTTTTCATAAGAACTGTACTAAGGATCTGGGTGTGAGAGGGGGGGGGGGGTGCTAGGAAGGAGGGGGGGGGGTAGGTGCTGAAAGCGGGGGAGGGGGGTGTAGGGAAGTGGAGGGGTAGTAGGGGGGGATGTGAGGGGTGTGGGTAGCTGTTGTAAGTGGAGACACTACGGGTCCTACTGGTTCTGTGTATATTGTGAAAAGCTATCAGGGAAACATACATTACAGGCATACCCCACATTAACGTACGCAATGGGACCGGAGCATGTATGTGTAACGGGTATTCCCTGTGAATACAGACGCTACTACTGCTGTGTATACCTGTGTGGCTCTCAGGAGCCTAAGCCTCCCCTCGGGGAGCCTGGGGTACATACATATCACAATCTCATGGTGCAACGCCTCCACCTGGGAGGGATCCCAACGGAGTGGGAGGAGGCCCTCACAGGAAACAATCACGGTAAACACACAGTTGTAAACAGGACAGGCTTTACTGCATAACTTATACTCTACGGTACATATCATTCCACGTTGCATTTGGGTAAGGTATAACATACACCCCGCTCCCACCACTGTGTATCCCCACACTGTGTCCAATCGCACTATACAAGGCCCTTGGCCACTCTCCACGTAAGTGTCCCCAAGTGATACCCCCACCCTTTAGGCGTGCTTCTTGCGTTGCTGTACAGTGTTGGTGCACTTGAAGATATGATACCTGCCCGGGGCTCCCACCCCGGGTTCCGCAGACTACGACAGGGATTCCGTCCGATCCGACGTCGTCCTCCGCACCGCGTGGGGTGAATTCCAGCGTGGATAATATCACCTTAGTCTCAGTGCCTTTGGTGGCGTTCTGAGCCCAGAACCCACCTAGCAGGGCTGCATGGCTTCAGCGCTGTGTCCCTGACTTTCCAAATAGTTAATGGGGCAGTGTCCCTATCTAGGACCTGTCCCTATAGCACCACAAGCTACACAGTGGCTCAGGAGCTAACTGGGACCTAGGGAGCTGCTGGCCTAATGCAGTGGGTCACTGACCCCTGCACTCACCTCCTTCCCCTAGCTTGTCCTGGTCCTGACTGACTAGCGTGCTCCTAGCCCGCGAAATGTATATTTTCTTGCCTGCAGGGCAATACTTCAGCCCTATTGGCTCCCTGGCGTCACGTGGGGCACAGCTGAGGCTCATGGGACTTGTAGTCCCTTCCAAGAGCCTGTCCCTGGTAGACTAGGGTTCGCGCGCTATCACTGTGCATGCGCAATGTCCCTGGCTGGCCACCGCACCGAGATCTGCACTGCGCATGCTCTAACACTTAGAAGATGGTGACGCCCTCGCCGCCCTGTTTCGGGAGCGCCGGGAGCCCTAACGACACGATCGCGGCCCTGGCAACCGGCCGCACGCGTCCCCGGCAACCCCCGAGCAGGACTCTGACCGCCTCCACTCTTCCGATCGGCCGACGGGACTGCCATTGGGCTCGGCGGCACCCGCGATCGCCAGGAAGGTGAGGGGGGGCTTGGCAGGCAGGGGGGACTTAGCTACATCCTCCCCCGGGTAAAAACCCCAACGTCCTCGCTTGGAACACATAACTTCAAAACTATATACATCAGTTATATAATAAAAATGCAGTTCAATTATATAACTTAGCACATTCGCATTTACTTTATATGATATTGCACAATTCGGTGAGCATCACAATCACGGATTGGATTTTGCTCTGAGACCACTGCTGAGCCTCATAATGGGGTGCCCCAATTTGATCATAGGTTACCCGATTTGGACGGTACCTGACTCTTTGGCTCCTTCGGAGCTGTTCTTCAGCAACTCCCTCTGGGGAGTAATATGTACAGTCCTGAGGCTCAGCCTCTTCCCTTGAGGGGAGAAATGTCTCTGAACAGTCTCTGTTGGGTACAAAGCTCGGGCTCTGTGGATCCAAAGGCTGGCCTGTTGGTGCCACCTTAGTAGGCATTGGCCTACGGGGCCCCATACCCGTAGCTCCTCCGGGAGATGCCCCTTCTGTGGAAAAGTCCCTTTGAGAGGGTCCCTCCATAGGGTCTTCAGGAGTTTCAGAGTGGGTTTCGTTATTTACAGTCTCTTGACCCATCTCTGATAGATCGGACTCACCGTTGAGCGGCGTGGCCAGTATTTCTGCTTCTTCGTCTCCCACTTGGGGACTGGGGAGAAGGTGATTACGATGCCAAACCTTTACCCGGCCGTCAGTGTCTTTGATGCGATAGACCGGGAGGCCGGGCATCTGTGACTCTACCTCATATACGCCGTCTCTCCACCGGTCCGCCAGTTTATGTTTTCCGGAGACTCCCAGATTACGAAGCAACACAGCGTCCCCAGGACGTAACTCCCGATACTTGACTTTATTGTCATATCGTCTCTTATTGCCAGCATTCAGTTTAGCTGTAGACTTCTCAGCCTGTTGGTAAGCTTGCTGTAAACTGTCCTTTAGCCTTTGCACATACTTGAAATGGGTAGCATTGTGTATCCCATCCGTTGATACTCGAAGACGCACATCTACTGGGAGTCTTGCCTCCCGCCCAAACATGAGGAAGTATGGGGAGAATCCAGTGGACTCATGGCGAGTACAGTTGTAAGCGTGTACCAAAGCTTCTACGTGACGACTCCATTCCGTTTTCTGCGCACCCTTCAGGGTTCCGAGCATGTCCAACAAGGTCCTGTTGAATCGTTCAGGCAAAGCATCTCCTTCGGGGTGGTACGGAGTCATCCGGGATTTGGCGATGTTCAGCATTTTAAGTAATTCTCAGATCAGAGTACTCTCAAAATCCCACCCTTGGTCGGAGTGAAGTCGGATTGGGAGACCGTAGTGAACGAAGAACTTCTCCCATAGTATTTTTGCGACTGTGATGGCCTTCTGGTCTTTTGTGGGGAAGGCCTGCGCATATCGGGTGTAATGGTCCTTGATGACCAGCACATTACAGATTCCTCGGTTATCAGGTTCAATACACAAAAAGTCCATACACGCCAGGTCCATTGGACCAGAACTCTTGAGATGGGCCATGGGAGCTGCTCTGGTAGGCAAAGTCTTGCGTTGAACGCACCGGGAACAACGGCGGCAGTGTTGTTCCACCGCTTCCCGCATCTTAGGCCAGAAGAAACGGTCTCGGATTAACCCAAAAGTCTTCTCTACACCAAGGTGCCCATGCTCATCATGTAGAGACTTCAACACCATATTTCTCAAGTTTTGGGGTAGAACCAGTTGTCGCCTATCAGGGTGGTTGTGATATTGGACTACCCTATAGAGCAAGCAATTGTCTATCTCGAACTTGTCCACCTCACGCATTAGCAACGCGATCAAGTCTCGGGGAGCACTCTTCAGTAGAGCTGTATTTTTTCTTTGAACAGCTTGCCGAATGATGCTGATTACCGGATCTCTCATTTGATACTCCACTAAGTCTTTCCATCTTATGACTTTGTCATGGGTTATGTTCATTCCCTTGGGATCGCAGTAAGCGGCGGGAATAGCCTGCGACTGGCATCCTAACGAATCTGCAACTCGTAGTTCGGAGAAGGCCACCTGATCATTGATGACGCCCGCTATGCTACACATTGCTCGCATCCCAGGCCCGGGGATCTCTTCCCATTCATCATCATCGGGAGTAGCACTTAATCCTGGTCGTCGTGATAGAGCGTCCGCTCCAATGTTCAAAGGCCCCGGCTTGTACTTCAGAGAGAATCTGTAGTTACATAGGGTTGCCAGCCATCTGTGCCCTGCTGCATCCAACTTGGCGGAAGTATTTATGTACGTGAGGGGATTGTTATCCGTCCTTACCTCAAACGTAACACCATAGAAGTAATCATGAAGTTTCTCTGTGATCGCCCATTTGAGAGCCAGGAACTCTAGCTTGTGTACAGGATATTTCTGTTGACTGGGTGTCAGTCAGACTGTGGCTGATGTAGGCTACAGGCCGAAGACCCTCGTGGTGCTTCTGATGCAGGACAGCGCCCAGTCCATTGAGACTGGCATCCACATGCAGAACGTATGGTTGTTCTGGGTCAGCATACGCAAGCACTGGTGCTTCAGTCAGGCTTTTCTTCAAGTTCAGGAAGGCCCGTTCACACTCGGGCGTCCACTTATCGCCAAACGGTTGACGGGCCGACGTGGCCTTCCTTCCGGTATCTTCAGGGTATATCTTCAGCAGATTTTTCAGGGGTTTAGCTCGACTAGAGTACCCTTCCACGAAGCGACGGTAATACCCACAGAAACCGAGGAATGATCGCAGTTCCGTGACATTCTCGGGACGCGGCCAGTTCACTACCGCTTCTACTTTGGCTGGATCGGTAGCAATTCCTTGAGCAGACACGATGTGTCCCACGTAGGTCACCGAGGTGTGACAAAACCGACACTTGTCGAGGGATAACTTCAATCCTTCTTTTCCAAGACGGTCTATCACCTTCAGCAGCCTCTCTTCATGCTCTTCCATGGTCTTCCCGAAGACAATTATGTCGTCCAGGTAGACAAGACACTCCCGAGGGTTCATGTCCCCAATTGGTTTCTCCATCAGTCGCTGGAAGGTAGCAGGAGCTCCACATATACCTTGGGGCATACGCGTAAATTGGTAGAAGCCCAGGGGGCAGACGAAGGCTGTCTTCTCCTGGTCCTCTTCACTCATAGGTACCTGGTAGTACCCAGATCGCAAGTCGAGCACACTAAACCATTGGCTCCCGTTTATAGCATTCAGGATTTCTTCAATGCGCGGGAGGTTGTATTGATCGGGTACCGTACGATTATTCAGAGTTCGATAATCGACGCACAATCTTACAGATCCATTCTTCTTCCTTACCACTACTATGGGTGATGCATAAGGACTCCGAGACTCCGTCAATATCCCAGCGGTCTCCATTTCCTTCAGGACGTTCCTTACATTGTCCACATCCCTGGGGGCGATGCGACGAGAGCGTTCATGGAACGGAATGGCGTCACTCAACCTAATGGTGTGTTGGGCGCTGCGACTGCGACCCACATCCATCTCGCTGGTGGAAAATACCGCCCTTCTTTCATTCCGTTTGGCTATCAGTCGATCCTTACACTCAGTTGAGAGCGTTGAGTCTCCGATGTTGAAGTCTAGATCGTCTAACTGTTCGCCCACTGCAGCGGCGTTCACCTGGGGCACTGTTTCTACCAGGCTGACGGGATATATGCTGCCCAGGCTTTGTCCTACATCAATGTCCATCGGAAATGGAGAGATATTTTGAACATACACGTTGGTTCGTAGAGGAATTCGGGTCGTCCACTCTCTCACTTCGGGTTTTACCCTATACCCTCTCTGGATCTCTTCCTCAGGGGCACTCTCCAGAGAGAACAGATGATCGGTCTCATCTCGATCCGGATAACGGCACCAGACGGCCAGGCGTTGCACTCCCCCTGGTAAAATGGTCGTCAGTCCGCGTTGACGATTGTAGAGGTCCCCGTGACGCTCTAAGACATATACTCTGTTGCACTCCTCTCTCAGTACAGGGTCAAGGATTTGGATTGGCCATCGGCAATTCATTGGTCTCTTTCAGGTAGGCTCGCACTATATCCGTATTTGTTCCCAAGATGACCGGGTACTGACACTGTCCTTGAGGCTTCGGGCATACCATTGCCTCCACATGCATGGGATGTTTCTTGCCAGTATTCAATTGAAGTATCTCCAGTTGAACTCTCACAATCCCATCGATGGGGTAATCTTCATTGCTCAACCCCCGCACCTTCATATGTTCCGCCGACCGCAGGGGACAGTGCTTAAGGTGTTGGTTGTAGAATTGTCAGTATATTATGGTCACTTGGAACCCGGTATCCAGTAAAGCAGAGGCATAGACTCCTTCTACTACCACACGCACGATGGCAGAGGAGCCTACCTGACAGTAACCATCTCCGGCCAGAGTTCCATCGTCTGGGCTTAGGTCAGTAGGAGCTTCGGGAGGCGCAGGGGTGGCCTCGGATGTCTTGGCTTCTGTGGTCTGTATCCGACAGATCATGGACCTAGCCGGGCTTCCTTTACTGGGCGTTCTCTTTTCTTGGGTGACTCCATAAGGGCACTCTCTGGAGAAATGGCCTTTCTGTCCACAGCCATAGCAGACGATATCTTTAGGATCCAGTCATCTTGGATAAGTGGGGGAGGATCTCCCCTGAAGTTCGGCCTTTCGTTGAGGGCGACTTGGGTGGCTCCTCTTCCTCTTTGATTGGTTTCTTGATCCGGCGAGCGGATACTCCCGGGATGTCACTCGCAGGGAGATCTTTGACCTTGGTGCCTGTATGCAGCTTGGTATAGGCTTCATGCCCTTTGACGATCCCCAAAATGTCCATGAAGATAGGGGGAGGCCCGTTCATTAGTGAGCACTTGATCATGATCACTATGTGATGCGTGGGAATGGCCCCTCGGAGGAACTGCCTGCGCCGATATTCGTCCATCTCTGAGGCTAGGATTAGGCCGCAAGTTCGCAATTTCCACAGGACCAGCTGGATACGTTGAAGGAAGTCTGACAGGTCTTCCTTCTCCTTCTGTCGGAGACCGTAATATTTGAACCACAGCTCACTCTCCTCTTCATCTTTGCCATAGATCTGGACTAATTAGTCTACCATCTGATGAGCAGAGAGATCAGGGTCTTGGTCGCGCTGTGCACTGACCATGGTGGCTGCTGGGGGTCGGAGGCTTTCCAGGATTCTCTGATGTCTGACCGTTTCAGAGCAGGGCCATTCATCGATCACCTTGAGGGTGTGTTCCTTCCAAGACTCGATGCTTTCCTCGCCTGCGGGGACAGGAACCATTCCTGAAAACGCCTTCAACTTCCTGTAATTTTGGGCTTGGGCGGACGTAGTTATCGCTTCCACAAGCTGCGGGAATGTCACTCCTAGCATGGAGCCACCACTGTCTGAGGAATTTGAGATCCCCGCTTCCTGACTGTTATTGGTTGGGGTGAAGCTGTTCACTAACCGGTTTGGGACCGGTGATGTTGGCGGGCTGCCGGCCCAGCTGGTGGCCCCTTGCCCAGCATCAGAAGAGAAGGTCACTCGGGGTAGAGATATGTCTGATCTGATGGGTGTACTGGCGGCCATATCTTTGTCTTCCCAACCCTCATGTCTGGTAAGGGAAGTTACGTGACTGGAAACGGTTCCAGGGTAAATTAGAGGGCACCCTTGCGGTAAAGTCTCTGGTAGATACACTACTCGTGGGCCTCTATCAGGGGGTATAGCTTATTCGGTGGCCAGCAATAGGGTGTTCTCTTGCCGGTCAATGTTGTAGTGCTTGCTGATGAGGCGGGCACTCGCCAGACCAGGTAATGTCTTTACTGCGCTGCAGACAGTAAACATGGATACATCGGCAGGTACCCCGTCTACGGCGACTACGTGTCGCAGGAGCTCTCCTAGCTTTTCGGGCCAGTCGGCCACTTGTTTGGGCGTGAGCGCAGACATGCTGACTGACAGGATAATACGTTAACTACTGAGTAGGGCACCCCAGGACTTATCTCAGCAGCGCCTCCAAATGTAACGGGTATTCGCTGTGAATACAGACGCTACTACTGCTGTGTATACCTAGAACTGTGCTAAGGGGATCTGGGTGTGAGAGGGGGGGGGGTGCTGGGAAGGAGGGGGGGTGGGTGCTGAAAGCGGGGGGGGGGGGGGTGTTGGGAAGTGGGGGGGTAGTAGGGGGGGATGTGAGGGGTGTGGGTAGCTTTTGCAAGTGGAGACACTACGGGTCCTACTGGTTCTGTGTATATTGTGAAAAGCTATCAGGGAAACATACATTACAGGCATACCCCACATTAACGTACGCAATGGGACCGGAGCATGTATGTGTAACGGGTATTCCCTGTGAATACAGATGCTACTACTGCTGTGTATACCTGTTTGCCTCCGCTCGGGGAGCCTGGGGTACATACATATCACAATCTCATGGTGCAACGCCTCCACCTGGGAGGGATCCCAACGGAGTGGGAGGAGGCACTCACAGGAAACAATCATGGTAAACACACAGTTGTAAACAGGACAGGCTTTACTGCATAACTTATACTCTACGGTACATATCATTCCACGTTGCATTTGAGTAAGGTATAACATACACCCCGCTCCCACCACCGTGTATCCCCACACCGTGTCTAATCGCACTATACAAGGCCCTTGGCCACTCTCCACGTAAGTGTCCCCAAGTGATACCCCCACCCTTTAGGCGTGCTTCTTGCGTTGCTGTACAGTGTTGGTGCACTTGAAGATATGATACCTGCCCGGGGCTCCAACCCCGGGTTCCGCAGACTACGACAGGGATTCCGCCCGATCCGACGTCGTCCTCCGCACCGCGTGGGGTGAATTCCAGCGTGGATAATATCACCTTAGTCTCAGTGTCTTTGGTGGCGTTCTGAGCCCAGAACCCACCTCGCAGGGCTGCACTTCAGGAAGGTGAGGGAGGGCGGGCTTGGCAGGCAGGGGGGACCTGGCTACATCTGTAAAGTGAAAATGTACTTAAAGTGAAGCACTCCCTTTTTCCCACTTTTGATGCACGTACTGTACTGCAATTGTCATATACGTGCATAACTGATGTAAATAACGCATTTGTAACATGCTCTATAGCCTCCCCGCTTGTGCACAGCTTCGGTCCAGGTAGGGAGCCGGTATTGCTGTTCAGGACGTGCTGACAGGCGCATGCGTGAGCTGCTGTTTGCGTATTGAGCGAAATGTACTTACTCGCAAGTGTACTTAAAGTGAGTGTCCTTAAAGCGGGATATGCCTGTAATTACTGGGGGGGGGAGATTGGTGGGGTAGGCATATACAACCTTACTCTCCCTCTCCCCAGGGAGGCAGTTCGTAAGAGGCAACTGGAAGTCCATGCGAGGGGAGGTAGAGACCATCATATGAAGGGAAGCAGTCCAGGGAGAAAGACCCGGGAGCGGGTTGTCGTCCTCGCCTCACAGGCCGTGGAATCTTCCGGGGAAGGCAGCTGATGAGGCGATGTTCCAGGTGTCTCCCGCAACCGGCACCGGATAGGAACCGGACTCGCAGAGATGGAGGAGCTCGGCATGCGTCCGGATCGGGCCAAAGAGGGGACGCCAGGCAGCAGCCGACTCCATCAGGGAGCGAGGTGGGTGCTTGGGAGAGGTAGTTAGAGGGGCTGTAGTTGAGTGGGACCGGCTAGGGTTGGATTGACAGGCTGTTAGGGGGTGGAGAGGGGGAGCGCGCGGGGGGTAGAGGGGGCGAGGGTAGTGAGGGGGGGGTGAACGGACCGGGGGGGAGGGGGAGGGAGCGGGGGTGGGGGGGATAGGGGGCACTAGGGTTAGTGTTGTGGGGGGGGGCTGCTTTTCCCCCCGGAAGCGACCTTTGCTTAGGGTTCCAGGATCTGGGCCGGATGTTGGAGGCGGACAAGCGATACCCTGCCACTGGGCGCGGTGAGGAGGGAAAAATAGGGTGCGGGATCCGCGGTATAACGGCCTTCCTTCTGGAGCTGGGGATCAACGGCTGGGCGCTGGTTGACATCTTGGGAAGTAGTGCAGCGGGAATGGCTCCGCATCTTTCTTTGGGGCAGCAGAAGGTAACTGGGGGGGGGCCCGATCGGGTTGAGAGCGCGGCAGGAGGCCCAAAGCTTAATCTGAGGCATTGGGAAGCCTCTGATTAGCTATTCGTTCCGAGGCCCAATGGAGTCTGCTTCTTCAGGGCGTGCTGGGGTCTTGGAGGTCGTTCTGTGGTCTTGTGGCAAGCTTAGCCCCAACGCTTTGAGGAATGACGGGGAGTCTTCTGGCCTGGATATGGTGTGATGGCGGCCATTTCTCAGGACAATCAGTTTGAAGGGGAAGTCCCAGCGGTAGGTGATGTTATGCTCCTTAAGGATGTTAATGAGGGGCTTCATCTCCCTCCTCTCTGCAATTGTGGCCCTCGACAGGTCACTGATGATCTGGATTGTGTTATCTTCTATTTGGAGATCCCCTGCTCTCCTGCTCGCGTACATGATTCTTTCTTTGGCCGAATACATGTGGAATTTTATGATCACATCTCTGCGACGGTTGGGGTCGGTGGATCTGGGGCCTAGTGCTTGGTGAGCCCTGTCCATCTGCATATCATGCTCAGTTAAGTCTGGGACCAGGGACAGGAACAGTTTGCGGAGGTAGGTCTGGAGGACATCAGGGTAACCTCTTCTGGTATATTTCTTATCCGTAGGTTTTGACTACTGTCCCTGTTTTCTTGGTCCTCCAGAGCGTCCCTTAGCTCATCAATTACATGGCCCAGTCTGATCACCTCCTCCTCTGTGTTGTTTTGCAATCCAATTACGTCTCTGATCTTGTGTTCCAGCACATCTGTGCGCTTTGTGAGGCTGTTTATATCTGCCCTTAATCCCTCTATGGCGGTGTTCAAGTCCTCCTGGACTCCCCTTCTCATTGTGAGAAAGAGGGAGTCGAAATACTGTTTATTTAAGCCGAATTCCGGCAGTTCCAGGTTGTCTGGTTCAGGTGCTGGTTCCATGTTTATAGCTTGCATGGCCTCCTCAGCGCCATTTTGTGAATCGCAGCTCGACTCCAGCGGGCGTTGTGCGGGGGCAAAGTATTTGGTAACCCCCTGATTCTGGTTCCCTTTTCCCCTTGAAGGCATCGTCTCCGTTTCTTGGGTACTTTGGGGGAGTTTTGGGAGATTTTGGTGGCGCTATGTGCCCTGTCTGGCGGTTTATCAGCGAGGGTTTTCGGGAGCTCCTCTTCTACCCGTCCATGCTCCGCGACGTCACCGGAAGTCCGAATAAAGTTTTTTAAAAGTGATCCAGCCTCCATCCAGTCTGTGGTTGTGCATCGCTATTCGTTCTCTTCGTGGGAAGTTCCTGGATACTTAATCTCCATTGCTGTGTGCATGCCGATGCCAAAAGAATCGTGGACATTCTCCCACGCCAAGATCGTGAGTAACAACTTTACAATTTGTGCTATCGCACTACAATCTACTCCAGGTTATACCGCTTACATCCGCCCCTACATCATGGAGGTGATTGTACCGGCGGGTTTTCAGGCAAACATCTGTGATCTGTGTTTTTTTTTTTTTTTTTTGTAACTTAAATTTTATTAGTTTATAATTTTATAATATTATACAATACAATACATTACAAAATACATTATGTCATGGTGATTCTCAGTGTATCTGGAAGTATAACGTTACTAATATCAATGGAATAGAACTTTAATCTGTGGTCAGACTGGTGGGCCTAAAGGGGTATCGAGACACGGCTCGCTTTCCGGGGTCCATATTATGGTGTCAAACCCCCCTTCTAATTGGGGGGGACCAGGTGTAAAAGCTCAGTCACCGATTCATTAACCGCCCAGCCGACTAGTCGGCTGACACACGACTCATCCAGACGACGTATACATAAACAGGTAGACAACTACATGGGTAAACAAACAAACGTGAAGACCAACAAACAATCAACCATACGGACGGACAAACCGGTAGACAAACATTGATCCAAGAGGAAGAGGGGGGGAGGGGGGGAAAGAGGGGGTTGGGATGGATGCTAGTGATCATGAGTGTGTCTCAGAGTTGTTACGCTGCCTCTCTAGGTATGTTACCTGTTTGAAATATAATCATCCTATGCCGAGCATGGGTGTAGCACACCTCTCCCAAGGAGAACGGACTTGGAAACTATCATAGCCAGATTGATGCCCTTTCTAACCCCGGGATGTCTGTCTGTGCCAACCAAGGCGTCCAGACTTTTAGATAATTGTCGCCAGTGTCGTTAACCAGACTCGTTAACTTTTCCATCTGGCAGATAAACCAAATACGATTCCGAATTTTTGGGATGGTTGGTATGTCTGAGCTTTTCCATAGTGCTGCGATCTCACACCGCGTTGCGAGTGCAAAGTGAGCAATAAGTTTATTATGAGCTTTAGAGAGACCCGCTAGTGGTCTGTTCAAGAGAAACAGCCACGGATCTGGGGGAATAGTGAGATCAAACAGTGTTTTTAACTACAATTGGAGTTAAATGAACATTGCTCAATCTATGACTATACCATTCAAACTGGCATAAAACTACCATTATCTTATTACCAATCAGCATAAGATTGCTGGAGTGAAGATATATATCCTTTCACTCACATTTATTGTTGTTTTCTTTTTCTGAAGCACTGATGCCAGACGACTACTCTGGAATTTGTTTTACACCCATGGGGACCACCTGAGGGCCCCCGGACACCTGTGGGGACTACCCGAGGGCCCACAGACACCCACGAGGACCATCTGAGACCCCCGGACATCTGCGGGGACAACCCACTGGGACCACCCTCAGGCCTACAGACACCCGCGGGGACCACCTGAGGACCCCCGGACACCCGTGGGACCACTCGAGGGACCACAGACACCCACAGGGACCACCCGAGGGCCCACAGACACCCGCAGGGACCACCCGAGGGCCCACAGACACCCGCGGCCTCTGGTATCAATCGTGTGGGGGTAGAGGAGGTGGGTATTGTTACGGGAGACCAGGCATTTACACCTTTTTACCAGAATCATACATTGAGCAAAACAAGTTAATGAAATAAATTGTAAATGTATTCACAGGAAAAGGCAAACAAACAATGTTACACAAACTACATAAGAAAAGACACACTTACCTGGGAACTGCGGTAAAAAACTAAACTCTCCTTGGTGCAGGGAATCCTATGGATTTTCACCTGACTGCGATTTAGCCTGCAATATCCTAGAACTGAAATCAGCCGGCAGTTCCAGACGCCACCCTTCCCCTCTCTCCAGAGGTCTGGATTTTTTAACTCACTGGACTTGGTGCTTAGAATCTTGCTTAGAATCTTAGAGAACTCCAAAATCTGATGGGTGCAGGGGTTTATAATACTTCTGAGTTTCATCCACAGAATACTACAGCCCTATCAGAAGCATGAGAACATTCTCAGCAGCCAATCAGAGCAGGGCTCATCTGGCTGATGATGTCAGAGGCAGGGGGCGTGTTGAGCTGGCTCGGGATGGCCCGTGAGCGGGACATATGTTCTGGCCAATAGGAAAAGTGCCTATGATCGCCATCTTTTCCCTAGCCAGCCCATTGCCTCCCACTGGGCAGGCCCCACTGAGTCTAGCAGACCAGAGGGTCCCCCCACCAAGGGGTCTCTGTTCTCCAGACCCAGGACTCCGTCCTACCCCATCCACTTAGCACTCCGGCACCTCCCAACATCCTGTCTCCTCTTTTCATGTACGGATTCTATGCAGACTTGCTGCCACAGCTGACTGCATAGAGCCTTATAGTAAATGTAAAAATCACCATAAGTCATACTTTATTACAGCATACATTTTGGGGTACCTCAAATTCGATTGGTGCACACACCAACCCAATACAGGTTTTGGGAGACCTTGGCACTAACTGGGGTACCCCCCTTAACCTAGGGATTCCCTCAGCTACAGGGATACTTTTCGTCCCTGTGCCTCATTTTACTGTGCACAAAACATATATGTACTTAACACCCTTTGTTAATAAAATATACACTTTAAAAACCTAAGTCTTTCTGTTATGAGAAATAGAATAAAAAGCTGCACTTTATTTTTCACTAGCCATATTCCCCACACACTATTGCCTAGACTTAGTATGGATTCTAAGAATCCCCTCACAACCTTATACGTATAGTTGGAGCACCTCAAAACCCCTATACCGGTTCTGGGTGACCTGGGCATTTACTGGGTATCCCCATTAACCTAGGGACCCCTTGACTGTTTCAGGGACACCTCACAGCTCTATTCCCCTTTGACTTTTCTGGTCTGTGCTGAAGCAGGGAACCAACCCATAAACCCCTATATAGGTTCTAGGTGACCTGGGCGTTTACTGGGTATCCCAATTAACCTAGGGACCCCTTGACTATTTCAGGGACACCTCACATCCCTATGCCCCTTTTACCTCTCTAGTCTGTGCTGAAGCAGGGAACCCTTAGTGGTGAGTCGCAAAAGCGTTTTTAAGGGGAGATATTGCCAGGACAATGTGTCTACATGCATCCAGGAAACCGACCTGATTCCTGGGTAAATTTTTAGGGGAACCAGAAACTCTGGACCTTGACTAGCTAGGCACAGTCTGACAACACTTTCCCAGCGAAACCCCCCTTGAAACTCATACCACAGCAATCTCTGCTTGCTGGCACTTCTGGAAAGGTAAAAACACATCAAATACTTTTTTGTCGCACAATACATTTTATGCATTACACAGTACTGGGCTCAAGAGCTGACTCTTCCACAAAACTTACTACGGATCAGGGGTAACCAAACGGGCTTAAACCTTAATTTGAGAGCCTGGTCCCCCCCCTACCATCACAAGTATTAGGGTTTGTTGTGGGTAGCGGGGGTGGGTGAAGGGGGTATTTGGCCCTTGGTGGGTAGCGGGAGGGGTTTTTTATTTTTATGCAGCTGGATGTGACAGGTTCAATGCCAAGACCACCCTGCCTCTAATTATAGAGGTAAATAAGGATTTTAATCAGTTAGTGTTAGGACCTGCGAACTGGTCATGCCTTGAAAGTGACTCGCAGGCTTATACGCTTTGGCCAAAGGGTTAACTAAATAACCCTTTTTCAAGAGATATATAGGTATTTCACTGTGTATTTTTGTCACATTGGATGTTGCTCTGGACTTCTTTGTTTCTTGTTTTAGGCTTTTTGCATTAGCAACCATACATTTAAGTTTTTTTTCAGTCTGTACTATTATCTTACGTGCTCCTGCCTTTCTACTCCAATTGGATTGTGTCTTTAGAAGTTTTCTTGTAATATCTGTATTTAATATGGGTGTCTCTCTGCTTGCCAAACTCCCACTTGCCCCCATACTACCTCCATGACCCCTTACTATTTCCCCACCCCTATTTATACTATTTAGTTAATTATCTTTTTCTTGTTCCTCCCCCCTCGTCCTAGTTTAAAATCGAATCCAACCTTTTAACATTCTCCCCCCCCAGGCACAGAAGATCCCTCTTCATTGAGGTGCAATACATCCCTACCATAAAGATAGCACCTCTCAGAAAGGAAGTCCCAGTGCTCTAAAAAAACCAAATCCTCCTTCCTACACAACATTCGTAGTCATGCATTAACCTCCCTAATGTCTGACTATCTTCCAGGGGTAGCACTTGGCTCTGGTAATATTTCAGAAAATACTACCTTGGAGGTCCTTGCCTTAAGCTTGCGGCCTAGATCCCTGAAATAATTTTTTAGGACCCTCCATCTTTCTCTACAGATTGCCCTATCTACCTTCCTAATAATGGAGTCCTCTACCACCAAAACATTTCTTGGTCTCTGAGTATCCCGAGACCCCTCTGTGCTGGAGGAGCTATTCCCCTGGCTGCTACAAGAATCAGTCTCCCCCAGCTTTTCCATTCCTGCCCTAACACTTCCAAAATCCTCACTCAATCTGGCAAATTTATTGGGATGGGTCAGCTCAGATCTGGCCTGCTTCTTCCTCTTCCACCTGCTTCCCCTTCTAACTGTTACCCAGCTACCTACCTGTTCATGTTCCTCACTCACAGCTCCACCCTTAGCACAGCTAGTCCAAGCCAGGGCATGCTCAGTGAGCACTAAACTCCTTTCAAGATTGTCAATGTCCCTCAATATTGCAAGTTGCCTCTTCAGATCAGCAATCTGAGACTCTAATGACACTAACTGTTCACACTTCCCACAGTGGTATGCTCTCTGGAACAGCTGCTCCAAGTGCACATACATGTGGCGAGATGTGCATTGAGTGGCATTCTCAATCCTGCTCATTCTTGCACATAAAGTATGAAGTGCTAACAATTTACTGTACTTCAATATACTATACCTTGTTTCACCCCTTCCTTGTTCCAACTCCTTCTGAATCCGAGCAGAGTTCACTCACGCTGTGGCCACTGGGCAGGTACCTGCATTTACCTACCAGTGGGCCTTAAGCGGGGCGCTCTGCTCGGTATCCCCCATGGTTTATCTTTTATGCTCCACCTCCTACTTTAGTGCACTGTTTGTCTTATTTTACAGTTGCACTAGTTTCCGGCCTATGTTTATTTTAGTTTGAGCCTTTCCTTTTCTGGTTGGTCTCTTGGACAACCAGATGTCGTATTAGCTTCGCCAGCCAATCACTTTAATGCTTAAATATTCTGGTACTAACTCCACACTTGATACAAACAGCACTTGAAATCAAACAGTTATTCAGTCACACAGATTAGGATACACAGAGGCTAACTATTTTGTAGACATGAAGCACACACTTATAAACCCACTTATAACCCATATAAACCCAGTCAGAACAGCTTTAGTCTGCCTACAGCACATGAAACCCATAAAACGTCGTTTTTACAAACATATTTATAATATTAAAAGAGGCCTAGCTTTACATAATGTATCGAACCATTTCCTCCAAGTGCACGGTAAGGATCCAAAAGGCCTCAAGTGTGTGGCAATAGAGGCTATTTTGCCTAACTGGCGAGGTGGGGATATAATAAGTCAACTGGGAAAGAGAGAATCCTTTTGGATCTATGAGTTACAGACTCTAGCACCAGCAGGACTCAATATTGAATTTGACCTGAAGCCTTATTGATAAGTGATCCATCCTGTTCTCTGAGTCGGCATTAATAGTTGTAACTACCCCCGAACAGCTCACTGTCACTGGGTCCTTCTTTTATAGAACCACAATTACCACTAACATACACTACTATACATATATTCGGTATTGTTATATATTTATCATTTATCTTACATCACCTCATATCACCTTTCCTTCTCTTTTTTACTATCACATTATACACACATTGTCACTCTTTATATCACAAGCACCATTTATGTCATATTTATTTTAAGTGATTAGATTACACTTATTATATTAATACACAATATCCTTTTTACACTAGGTGTATCATTATACTCCATCTTAGGAGTTATTATGCCTCTTCTCTTCACAGGTTTCTTGATAGCCACATTAGATATAGGTATTCTACATTGCTCTACTTGTTTCTCCAGGTATAATTAGTATTTAATTGTTATTTACTTCATTTTATGGTATTGTATCTCATCACATTTGTTAATGGTTGTTTGCAGTATGTCAAGTCTGGTCATCTATATTGCTTTTCATCTTAAATATACTATGATTATAGTGTCATTGATGAATTATGATTGGTCCTTTTATATACATTATTGTTGTTGTTTTTGTATTTGTTCTTTGTTATTGCTATTTGTCACTCATTGCTGCTTTTTCTGTAATTTACAAGGTTTTTATATGTTTTGTCTTTTTTCTTGTCATGCGCTGAGTGTTCTAGTCCCCTATTGCCTACTGCGCATGACCATACTTGAAATCGCGCACTGTCTCTTTAAATCAGAACTATATAATTCGGGACTCACAGGGACTATATTATCATTATTTTTCACCAATGAGGAAGAAACGCGTAGGGTGGTTCTACACTACACCCCACACTCCGGTGTGATTTTATATCCCCCTTGGAAGCTTTGAAGCTGACCTCTGCAGAGACGCTGTTGAGGACGCTGCCTAAAGACGCTGCCGCACACATGTGCATCTCCTGGAGGCTGCTACTGCTCTGTTTGGCGTGACGGAACAGGAAGAGACTGCAGCTACCATCTCACAGCCACCACTCCACGTGTGCAGTGCTGTTTGTGGTAGGAGGCAGACGCCGCAGGTCTGAAATATCTACCCCGTCCTGGACAGGAGAACTACATGCCCCAGCACAGACGTCATCCACTGCAGCTGCTATCCATAAGAGGGGATACTCTTTAATTATCCACTGCCTGATACCTTCTTGCCTTTGGTAAGCAGGTACTCCCACCCGAGTTGGAGTGTCTTGTTTGAACCCTTTTTATATATGTATTCTGTGTATTTTTATATATGATATTTTTATATATGATATGTCATAATTAAATGTGTTGTTGTAATTATTGTCACCTGTCTACCTCAGCGTTTGTTTAGTGTTATGTCTATGTTGCATGTTGTGCATTGCAGTATTATGCTATGATTTTTTTATTTTTTATTTTTCATGTACCCTTCCATCACGTTGGAGCATCTTTATGGACGGACCATTACCGTGATACTGGTTGTATACTAATTATTTATTTATTATTTTTGTATATAACAGTGCATAGCGCCATAGATATAACTTCGTTCCACAATATACTATACCTTGTTTCACCCCTTCCTTGTTCCAACTCCTTCTGAATCCGAGCAGAGTTCACTCACGCTGTGGCCACTGGGCAGGTACCTGCATTTACCTACCAGTGGGCCTTAAGCGGGGCGCTCTGCTCGGTATCCCCCATGGTTTATCTTTTATGCTCCACCTCCTACTTTAGTGCACTGTTTGTCTTATTTTACAGTTGCAATAGTTTCTGTCCTATGTTTATTTTAGTTTGAGCCTTTCCTTTTCTGGTTGGTCTCTTGGACAACCAGATGTCGTATTAGCTTCGCCAGCCAATCACTTTAATGCTTAAATATTCTGGTACTAACTCCACACTTGATACAAACAAACAGCACTTGAAATCAAACAGTTATTCAGTCACACAGATTAGGATACACAGAGGCTAACTATTGTGTAGACATGAAGCACACACTTATAAACCCACTTATAACCCATATAAACCCAGTCAGAACAGCTTTAGTCTGCCTGCAGCACATGTCCAAGTGGTACATTGTAAGTGGCAGGACAGGACAACTGAAGTTTAAAAGGAAGGACCTCTTACCCTAACAAGATCATCTTCTCTTCTCAGGTAATATCCCATATCTGAATCCGTTCTCCTTCAACTCTTTGCTCTGTGTATGTTAGTATATGCAACTGAAACAATCTTAGGTAATATCCCATATCTGAATCCTGTCTCCTTCAACTTTTGTGGCACATTGTAAGTGGCAGAACAGGACAACTGGAGTTTAAAAGGAAGTTCAAAAGAAGTGAAGAAGTGGACAACACCTATTGGCCCTGATTCCTCTATTTGAACAACGCTGGAAAGGAGGATATTATCTATCCCAGACTGCACTTCCCAGAACTTAACTATTGCTGTGATGCCGCCTTTACCATTTATTTTTGCTGTGGCCTCACTTCTCAAATTATACACTTCCTTCTACCAGGCTCATTATGTCTCTAACTCTATTCATATATCTCCATCTATCCTTCCTTCACCACTTCTGAGTTCACATGAACTCCTTTCTTACCTGCAACCTCTGACACTGCATAGCTATATTGCCTGCACTAAATCACACCCCTACAAATCATCCTCACACATTCTCTCTCTATCCATACTTCTCCTCCTTGCTTCTGGGGATATCTCGCCCAATTCTGGTCCCTGCCTTATTCCTACATGCTCTCGTCCTCGCCTGCCAAATGCAACCTCTACTCCTGGTGTCAACCCCTCCAACCTCATACCCATCCCCTGCCACCCTCCCTCTTCTCTCCCTTTCTCCTTTGCTCTTTGGAATGCACGCTCCCTTTCTAACAAGTTCCGCTCTGTGCATGACTTCTTTCTCTCTCACTCTCTGCTCCTATTTGCTATAACTGAGACCTGGCTCACTCAGTCTGACTCTGCTCTGGAAGCTGCCCTCTCTTATGGTGGCCTTTCTTTCTCCCACACTCCGCGCCCTGATGGCAGGGGTGGAGGTGTGGGGCTCCTGCTCTCCTCTCTCTGCCGTTACCGAACCCTTCCTATTCCTCCCTCTCTTGCTTTCCCTCTTTTGAGGCTCACACTGTCCAGATCTTCTCTCCTCTCCCTGTCCACGTGATGGTCATCTATCGCCCACCTACCTCTACTCATCTCCCTTCTGCCTTTCTCTCCCACTTTGAATCCTGGCTCTCTTTCTTTCTCTCCTCAGACTACCCTGTTCTTCTCCTTGGGGACTTCAATTGCCACATTGATGACCCCTCTCTCCCTTGGGCTTCCCGCTTTCTCTCTCTAACCTCTTCTTTTGCCTTCAACAGTGGACTGCAGCCAGCACCCACAAGGATGGCCACTACCTGGTTTTCACTAAAAACTTCTCTCTCTGATGTCTCCATTTCCCCCTTTCCTCTCTCTGACCATCACCTCATTTCATTCTCTCTATCTCGCTTCTCCCCTTCGCCAACTCCATCTACCCCCGGTTCTGCAGAAATCTGCGCTCTATTCACCTACCTGACTTTGTGTCCACATTACGCTTCTCCCTCTCCTCTCTCAGCTCTGCTACAGACCCTGACAACCTGGTCAGGAACTACAACTCTGCCTTATCCTCCTCTATTGATCTACATGCCCCGCTTTCTCTTTGCCGTCCTCACCCTTCTAACCCCAGACCCTGGCTAAATTCCCACACGCGCATGCTACGTTCCTCCACTCTGTCCTCTGAACGCCTCTAGAGGAAATCTCATACTCTCGCAGACTTCCTTCACTACAAATTTATGCTATCTTGTCTCAACTCTGCCCTCTCACAAGCTAAACAATCCTACTTTTCTTCACTAATCAACACGCACAAGTCTAACTAACGCCGACTCTTCTCTGTCTTTGACGCTCTTCTCAAACCACCCTCAGCTGCCTCTTCTTCCTCCATCTCCGCTCATGACTTTGCTGACTATTTTAAGGAAAAGGTGGAATCCATATGTCAGAACATCCCGTCTGTTTCTTCCTCCCATCCTACACCTCTTCCTAACTCTCCTCCTGCCTTCCTTGACTCTTTTCCACTGTCTCAGAGGAGGATGTGTCACTGTTGATCTCCTCTTCTCCCTCTACCACTTGCTCTCTTGACCCCATTCCCTCTCCCATCTCCTAAAACCTCTTGGTCCTACTATAATCCCTTCGCTCGCACACATATTTAACTCCTCCCTCTACTCTGGTACCTTTCCCTCCTCCTTCAAACATGCAACAGTCATACCATTACTCAAAAACAGCAAGCTTGACCCTACCTGTCCTTCTAACTATCGACCTGTCTCCCTCCTGCCTTTTGCCTCTAAACTCCTTGAACGTCTTGTATTCTCTCGCTTGCTTCATTTTCTCAAAACCTATTCTCTCCTAGACCCTCTACAATCTGGCTTCCGCACTGCTCACTCCATGGAAACAGCCCTCACTAAAATAATTGATGACCTCCATGCTGCCAAAGACAGAGGTCATTACACTCTGCTCATATTACTCAACCTCTCCGCAGCATTCGACACCGTGGATCACCCTCTTCTTCACATTCTCCATACTCTTGGTATTCGGAACAAAGCTCTATCAAGGATCTCCTCTTACCTCTCCCATCGTACTTTCAGTGTCTATTCTGCTAACACCACCTCCTCCTCTATTGATCTCTCTGTGGGGTACCCCAGGGCTCTGTCCTGGGACCTCTTCTCTTTTCTCTGTATACACTCTCTCTAGGTGACCTAATAACATCTCTTGAGTTTAAATTTCACCTCTATGCTGACGACACACACATTTACTTTTCAACACCCGACCTTACACCTGCTGTACAAACCAAAGTTTCTGAATGTCTCTCTGCTAAATCATCCTGGGTGGCCCTCCGCCGCCTTAAACTCAACATGGCAAAAACAGAACTCCTCATACTTCCTTCCAAATCTGGCCCTACTACCTCCTTCCACATTACTGTTGGAAGTACGATCATTCACCCAGTAGCCCAAGTACACTGCTTAGGGGTCACACTCGACTCCTCTCTCACATTCTCCTCTCACATTCAAAATGTTTCTAAAACCTGTCGCTTTTTCCTCCACAATATAACAAAGATACGCCCGTTCCTCTGTTGCTTGACTGCTAAAACTCTGACTCAGGCCCTCATTCTCCCCCTGTCATGCCTGTATGCCCGCAGACCTGGCAAGACCCCAATACTGAGGTGGGAAGGGTATTACCACGCACCCACAGCAGTGAGGGCGTGCCCGGAGTGTGGTATGGCGTTGCCGGGCCTGTTGAAAGATGGTTAGAGATACTTGCATCGCCTGGGGATTCAGAGTAAGAATAGTGGTGTCCGTGCGCCAGAGTCCAGGGATCCAGAAGTCAGAGTCGTCAAGTTCGTAAGGCAAAGTCCAGGGGTTACAGAGGTCAGCAAGGTAGATTTCGTAAGCAGGGTTCAAGGGCAACAGAGAGCAGGGTAGTCCAGGACGAGCAGAGGTCAAACGAGGGAAATCCAGGGATAAGCAGGAGCAGGAACAAGCTTGAACACAGAGGAGAGCCAAGCATAGGACTGCACACACAGGGATAACAGAAGCTATGCAGAGCAATGATAGAAAGGACAGATGGGTTATAAAGGAGGGAACACCAATAGGAGAGAGAGGAGAAGCAGAAGGTGAAGTGGGAGATATTAGGGATAGGTGAGGAGGAGACAGCGGAACCAGTAAGAGAGATCGCATGCAGGGCATGAGAGGAGGAGCCAGGGGGCTAAAAAACCCTAGAAGAGCGTGCGTGTGCCCTCTGTAATCCGAGAGTGCGCGCGCACAGGCTGCGTCATGAGGCGCGCGGAGCGCCACGCCGCGCCGCGGGGACACCCGCAGAGGAGGATGGAGGAACGGAGGGAACAGCCGCCGGAGGTAAGGGGATGGGAGCAGATACCGAGGGGGGCTGAGAGTGGGGAACGCACAGCAGGGGCTCGGGAACCACGCGAGTCTTGCGGGGCACGCACAGTAGTGCTGGGACGGCGTCAGAGGCTGCCGGAGATGGACAGGTGTGGGTAAGAGAAGGGAGGCTGGCAGGGGAAGGGACAGAGAGGGTAGGCGAGCGTGTGACATCAAGGACACATGAAGGGGAAGGAATCACCTGAACCGTCACACCCCCGTCTCGATTACTGTAACCTCCTGCTGTCCGGCCTTCCTGCCTCTCACCTGTCTCCCCTACAATCTATCCTAAACGCTGCTGCCAGAATCCCTCTACTCTTTCCTAAATCTGTCTCCGCATCTCCTCTCATGAAATCCCTCTCCTGGCTTCCGATCAAATCCCGCATCTCACACTCCATTCTTCTCCTCACTTTTAAAGCTTTACACTCTTCTGCCCCTCCTTACATCTCAGCCCTAATTTCTCATTATGCACCATCCAGACTCTTGCGTTCTTCTCAAGGATGTCTTCCTTCTACCCCCTTTGTATCTAAAGCCCTCTCCCGCCTTAAACCCTTTTCACTGACTGCACCACACCTCTGGAATGCCCTTCCCCTCAATACCCGACTAGCACCTTCTCTATCCACCTTTAAGACCCACCTTAAGACACACTTGCTTAAAGAAGCATATGAATAGCACTGTGGATATTCTGAACACATGATACATAAAGCTTGGCCCCCTGCAGACGCACTTACCAGAACTCCCTCCTACTGTCTCTGTACGTTCTCCCTACCTACCAATTAGACTGTAAGCTCCTTTACTTTTATGTTTAAAGCACTTATTCCCATGCTCTGTTATTTATTTAATTACCACATGTATTACTACTGTGAAGCGCTATGTACATTAATGGCGCTATATAAATAAAGACATACAATACAATAAATAGGTTTTAGATCCGGTTTAACATATGAACATACTCCACCTCCCCTTCTATTTGTTCGATCCTTCCGGAAAAGGGAATAACCCTCTAAATTAACGGTCCAGTCATGAGTTTCACCCCACCATGTTTCAGTAATGCCTATGATGTCATACTGTTCCCTTGAAGCTATTAATTCAAGCTCTCCCATTTTATCTGTCAGGCTTCTTGCATTAACAAGCATGCATTTAAGTTTTTTTCAGCCTGTACTGTTATCTTATCTGCTCCTTCTCTTCTGCGCCCACTTGTTTTAGTCTTTTGAAGTTTTCTAGTATTATCTGTATTTACTATGGGTGTCTCACTGCTTGTCAAACTCGCACTTGCCCCCATTCTACCTCTATTACCCCCTTGTATCCTCTATTCCATTTAGTTCATTATCTGTTTCATTCCCATCCCCTTACTGTGAAGTGCTATGTATATTAATGGCGCTATATAAATAAAGACATACAATACAATACTTATTCTCCTATATACATACTCTTCAGTGTAGATACTTTTCACTCACAAATACACGTACAGTACTCACACTTTTGGACTCGCTCTCTTCTGCACACACATCCACCGACATATATTTCCAGTCTCTTCCACACACTCACGCTTTAGGGTATTCTCTGCAACACACACACACACACACACACACACACACACACACACACACACACACACACACACACACACACACACACACACACACACACACACACACGTATAAACTCATACTCTCTTTCTTACACATAGTTGCTCTTAAAAATATATTCTTGATACAGATCTAAAACTAATATATTTTGCTACCTGCACACTAATGTGCACGTACGCAAGCACGTTAGGATTCTATTGCCCCACACAAAATAACAAATATCTCTTATCACTTCTAAAACTGCACATAACTACACTGCTCTCTTCTGTAAATATGCATCAGTATAGCAAACAAGGCACTGCATTCAGTAACCCCTTCCCTGCTAGCAATGCACAACCAGTCTTGCAGTGAAGGGTTTAAATGCTTAAACTTGAATTCTCTTCATTCTTTCATTCTTTCATGCAAATTGAATCTCACAGACATTTCACAGCTGAAACAGCTGCTATCTACGTTACAAAGGACTGGCCATATTTTAGCAGCAGTAGGAGGTGCTGCTCCAGTGTATTACATCTTCGGGAACAGTCATAACCTCCAGTAACTGATATTATAAGGTACTGAGCCTGTAGAGAGCTGTACTTATCAAGAGTTTATTAAGGATGACTACAACTTATACCAAGTTGATTCCATGTAGGTTGTGATACCTTTTTTTGGCCCAGCATTACAGTTGTTGGACTTATAGTGTAAAGAGCTTTTCAATCGTCATAGGTGTAAACTTGAAGAAACTTATCAGCTTTCAGTTAACTAAAACTTTATCTGTGAAAAAGTTAAATATTGGCCCACTAAGAGGCATCACAACATAGAATCTACTTTTCTGCTGGACCAATACAGCTAGCTACTAGAACTTTAAACTACATATTAAAACCAAGTAATGGATCCAAGACAATAGTGTAGTGAAACTGATGCATTTCCAACCTGCGTCAATGTATCAAGTGCTGCGTATGTGTTCTAATTCTGCCCCATGTTGCAGTTTGAGGAGTATTAGTAGAAGGCGTTTACATGACACATATTAATGCTACGTATGAGAGTCTGCACCTCTGGGGATCATTCTTTTTCTCTTTTATGTGCGCTCAAAAATTCTCCGGGTTTGAAGTGAGAACAACGTTCTCTGGCTAACATTCTGTGCATTCCAGTTTATGCCGCTGTTACAAAAGTGCCTTTAATTCACAATCTGTTTCACAGACGAATTTCAAAGTTAAAAAGTTTAAGGAAAAGAACACACAGCTTTTCTAACAAGTGCAGTCAAATTATTATTTTGTGCACAGGACATACTTGAAAATGAGAGGTAACACAATGTAAAGTGCTTTAGTAAACAACTTTTGTTTTATCTTGTGGGTAACTAGGTGGGTATGCCTGAGGTGTATCTACAGCAGTGTTTTTCAATAGGGGGTTTTGGGAACCCATGGGTTCCCCGGGCATCCCTAAAGGGTTCTGTTGCAGGGTACATGCAACCACACACGGGGTTTCTGGATAAGGTTTATTTATTGAGCCTTAAAAATACATCACACAAAAACAAAATAGCTTCTTTTCAGCATACAAAAAAACCCAGCTTCTTTTGAGCATACAAAAACTCAGACAGTTCATCAAACATGCATTTGGAAGACAGACCTTATAGCAGTAATCTACTTCAGCGTTTCAGTCCTATCTCTTGACCAGCCAGCCCTCATGTGTGTGCAGCCTGGGGGTTTTAAAACACCTTGATTATGCAGCTGGGACCACTCTAATTGTCAGGAGCTTCCCAGCTGAAAGTTAACCTTGTCACTGCTGCACTGCATACCTACACATAAGTCTGCCAGGCATAGAGCTGGTGACGTTCATTCACCCTGTCACATTCCTCCCCTGTTAGTGTGTGGCTGGGGCAACGCACGGCTGAAGCCCGACCATCCACCCCTTCTCTAGAAAAGAAATCAGCATTGGCATTTTGTTTTCCAGGCCTGTGCTGAATCTCAAACGAGATGGGTTGGAGGGCCATATACCACCTGGTCAACCTAGCATTGGAGTCTTTCATAGTATTTAACCATTTTAATGGAGCATGGTCTGTTACCAATGTAAAATGGACTCCCGCCAGGTAGTGCCTCAAGGCCTCGATTGCCCACTTTACTCCTTCTTAATTACTGAGTAGTTTTTTTCCCTTGGGAACAATTTCCTACTCAGATAAAGGATCGGATGTTCCACTCCCTCAAACTGTTGCGAGAGCACTGCCCCTAGCCTTATCTCTGAGGCATCGGTTTGTACCATAAAAGGCTTATCGAAGTCTGGGCTTCTAAGGATGGGACCCTCTGATAGATACCTTTTTACCTCCTCAAAGGCTCTCTGGCACTCCCTTGACCATATCACTTGTGAAGGGGCACACGTTTTTGTGAGGTCTGTTAGTGGGGCTGCAACTTCCGGGTAGTTGGGGATGAACCTCCGATAGTACCCTGCTAAACCCAACAGGGAGCGTACCTGCATTTTTGTTCGGGGGGTCGGAACTTCTTTCAGGGCAGCTACCTTATCGGCTAGTGGCCTTACTTTTCCACCACCCTCTGCATACCCCAGGTACTTGGTTTCCGCCTTACCTAAGGCACATTTCTTAGGGTTGGCTGGGAGCCCTGCCTCTCTTAGCGACTTGAGGACTGCTTTCAACCTATTTAGATGGGCCCGCCAGTGTTTACTATAAATGACAATGTCATCTAGGTAGGCCGCAGCATAAGCCCTATGAGGTCTCAGTACTTTATCCATGAGCCTCTGAAATGCGGCTGGGGCTCTATGCAGTCCAAATGGCATTGTCACAAACTGGTATAAACCCATGGGAGTGGCAAAGGCTGTTTTGGACTTGGACTTTTCCTCTAAAGGTATTTGCCAGTATCCTTTTGTTAAGTCCAGCGTGGATATATATTCGGCGTTACCAAGGGCGTCAATTAACTCGTCCACCCTTGGCATCGGATATGCGTCAAACTTGGATACCGAAGAGAGAAAAAGTCCTTGGCGCACAACCAGGTATGATAAACCTGATGAATAAGTCCCCAGTTCTCTAAACGAAAGAACAGTTTGTGGATTCCACAGATGGTCTTTCAGAAATGCTTTGTTGGTAAATGTGTATTTGAAATCAGACAAGACAAACGAACCATTGCGCAGTAATCTCTGATACTGAAGGTCACACCCACACAGCTACTAACTACTTAACTTATCTACTAAAATAAAAGTAGATAAAAAAGGCATTGAAAGGTATCTTTAGCTTGTGCTCTGGTGTATGGGACTGGATAGCAGTGGGTCTTCAGCTGGTAATAGCCCTCTCCACATAGATCAATCACAGTCACGGTATCTCATGCGAGCATTCTGATTGTAATGTCTCTCCTGACTGTCCTGGGCTGATCTAAGATTTTCCCTAGCAAAATGGACGACCACATCTAGGCACTTCCTAAGGTCTAGTACATATTGCAGGGTATTCTTAGAAGGGGAACGCTGTTCCTCCCAGGACTCCTTTAGGAGGTCTAGGATTCCCCGGGGTTGGCGACCATACAATAATTCCAATGGAGAGAACCTGGGGAACTTCCTGCACTGCGAACAGCAGAAAAGGGAGAAGTTCATCCCAGGCTCTCTTCTCTGAATCTACAAATTTTCTCAGCATACCTTTTAGAGTTCGGTTAAATCTTTCCTCCAATACGTCAGTCTGTGGATGGTAGATCAATGTCCGAACAGACTTGACCTCTAGTAATTTTAAGACATCCTGCATCAGTTTAGCCATAAAATGTGTTCCTTGGTCTGTCAACATAACCTGGGGAAGTCCAACCCGTGAGAACAGCTCCAACAATTTGTTGGCTACTTGCTTTGCCGTTGCTGTCCTCAGGGGGAACGCCTCAGGATATCTTGTTGCATAGTCGACTATTACAAGAATAAACCTGTGTCCTTTCGCAGAAGGCTCCAGTGGTCCTACCAAGTCTACACCAATCCTCTCAAAGGGAACGGACACCAAGGGTAGAGGAACCAAGGGGGCTGGTTTTTGTCTCTTCGGACTAGTTAGCTGGCACTCAGGACATGCCGCACATAACTTAGCAATGTCACTATGTATCCCTGGCCAATAGAAGTGGAACGAAATACGGTCCAAGGTTTTATCTCTACCCAGGTGACCACCCCAGGGGACCGTATGGGTTAGGGTGAAGACAGTTTTAACAAATGCCTTGGGAACCAATATTTGTCTGGTGACCTCCCCTGTTTGTGTCTGCTTGTTCACCCTATACAGGATATCTTTCGACAATTCAAAATGGGGGAACACCATTACCCCTTGTGCATTCAATATCTGGTCATCAATCTTTACCACTTTATCATATTGTTTGGCCAGGACTGGGTCTTCCCTCTGCTTCTGGCGAAAATCAGGGAGACATAGCTCTGGTAAATTTCCAGGGCCTATCTCCCCTCTTTCTGGCCATGCCCAGTCATGACTTGTGACTTATGCCTATTAGTATGGCCACCTTGAGCCCCAGATTTCTGCAACCAGCCTGTTTGTCATATCGTCTTTGCCTCCGAGTCTTTGGAACCCGGTGTCTACTGGGGAACAGGTCTGCTGAAAAGGGGAACAGTTTACCAGGTTTCTCCTGAGTCAGAGAATGAGGCTCCTCCTGAGAGACTGGAGCCATTAGGTTTGAAAAGAAAGGCCAGTCACGGCCAAGCAAAACAGGGGCAGGGAGCCAAGGAGCGACTCCAACTTCGATCCTGGCCTCCTGACCTTTCACCTGTAGCAGGATTTTGGCCGTCGGATACCATTTTACATCACCGTGTATACACTCTATACTCCATGGGGAGTCAAAGGAAAGCACGTCAGGTGGTAACAGTTCCCGGAAGACCAGTGTTTTTCCAGAGAATGAATCTATAAGGGCCTGGACGGTTTTACCACCAATCTGGACTGGAAGTATCCAGGTCTTGCCACTTTCTCTGGGGAAGGCGGAGGCGACTGTCCTGCTGAAGGAGCACTCCATCTGTGGACAGTCCACATAACGGTGGCCTTGTTATCCGCAGGCCGAACATGGAGCGGGATCCCTTGCCGGAGGGTGCCGTGGATATCGCTCAGCGGGACCGGATACTGGAGACCAGGCCTCCGATGGGTCCTGTGTGTGACGTCCTCTGAAGTTCCTCTCATTTGGCGACGAATCGACATCAGGAAGTAGATGAGGGTCTCGGCGGGGATCAGCATTTGAACCCCTCCCTTGCTGGAACGACTGCTCCTTCCGTGGGACTTGGCGGTTGCGTATGGATGGACCGTAGGTCGTCCGCACGTGCCGGTGGAGTCAGATTCATCGGGTCCAGGACACTCGCCTGCTCCTCGGCCCCAAGGAAGTTCTCAACGAGTCTGACTGCCAAAGCTAGGGTTTCAGCAGTGTGGCGTTTTACCCAAGAGCGTGCGGAAGGGGGTATTACCTGTAGGAATAGTTCCAAAACAACCTGCTCAAAAATTGCCTCCTTAGTGCGTTCCTCGGGTTGTATCCAGCGAGTACACAAGTCCAATAACCGCTGAGCGAGGACCCGGGGTCTCATCTTAGTGGTGTACTTCAGGCTCCGGAACTGCTGCCGGTAGGTCTCTGGGGTCAGACCTAAGCGATCCAGTATGGCGGCTTTTACTTGTTTGTAATCCATTGCCTGGTCCACTGGGAGGCCCTGATATGAGGCCTGGGCTTCTCCTATGAGGAGCAGGGCCAAAGCGGTTGCCCAGTGATCTGCAGACCAGCCCTGGGCTTCGGCAACTCTTTCAAACATCAGTAGAAAAGCCTCTGGATCCTCGTTCGGAGCCATTTTCCTCAGGAGGACCGGGGGTTTGTTCACAGTTCTGGACTGGCAGACCCCTGGGATTGAGTCAGTAACCTGGCCGTCCGCTCATCCTGTGCTGCCTGCTGCTGGGTTAGGAGCTGGGTTTGCTGCTGCAATTGTCTTTCATCTCTCTCTGCCTGTAGTTGGCCTGCTCGCACAGAAACGCTTTTAAAAATGCTTCCCTTTTTTTTTTTTGTGTGTGTGTGGCTTTTCAACTGCAGGGGCCTCTCAAAATCCTGGCACTTCTGACACCATATGTTGCAGGGTACATGCAACCACACGCGGGTTTTCTGGATAAGGCTTATTTATTGAGCCTTAAAAATACAGCACACAAAAACAAAACAGCTTATTTTCAGCATACAAAAAAAACAAAACAGCTTCTTTTCAGCATACAAAAAAAAAAACAGCTTCTTTTCAGCATACAAAAACCCAGACAGTTCATCAAACATGCATTTGGAAGACAGACCTTATAGCAGTAATCTACTTCAGCATTTCAGTCCTATCTCTTCACCAGCCAGCCCTCATGTGTGTGCAGCCTTTTAAAACAAGGGTTTTAAAACACCTTGATTATGCAGCTGGGACCACTCTAATTGTCAGGAGCTTCCCAGCTGAAAGATAACCTGGTCACTGCTGCACTGCATACCTACACATACGTCTGCCAGGCATAGAGCTGGTGACGTTCATTCACCCTGTCACAGGTTCCCTGCAAATTTCTGGTCATTTGAAAATTGGACCAAATACAGAAGAATTTACAATGTATCTGATCTCAGACGCGCTATTAGAGAGGGTTGGGGTTCTTTACAATGTATCTGATCTCAGACGCGCTATTAGAGATAGTTGGGGTTCCTTACAATGTATCTCATCTCAGATGCGCTAATCAAGAGGGTTGGGGTTTCTCAGAATTGCACATACTGTAGGGTTTATTCACCCAAAAAAGTTGGAAACCACTGATATGCAGAGTACTGGACGGCTGCTACATATTTGCAATGAATTCTTGCTGTATCTGTAAAGCAGATGAGTACCACACAGAACATGGGGGTTGGTGATGTTTTTATTTGTTCTAATCACCTTCCAATTGATTTCTGTGATATGGGATCTTGTTCTGCAGCCCCCACATCCCCCACTCAGTACATGAAAAGACATTGTTTGGATAAATAAAAGCACAGATGGAGCGAAATGTGCGGCTCAGTCACATTTTGGGTGATTCACTAAATGCTTGATCCAGAAGAAAAACATTATAATCTCAGGGATTCTTTTCTTGCAGTCAAATAGATGAGATTGTTTGCTAAACAGACTATTAAAATTCCAATTTTGGTTTTGCATGTTATTATTACAATACATGAATCTTGTCCTAATTTCCCACAGCCTTCCGGGCACTGAATATCACATTGAGGCTGGGATAAAAAGATCTGACTTCATAAGTGAGCTCAGACTTATTGGGACATCGCTTCCCATTTCTGCACAAACTATGACATAAATGCATTAAATGGTGCTATTTTAGACCATTAAAAGTACCTATTGTTTTCAAACTAAAAAGCACACGTGTAAATATCGATGCTCCCTCCTCACATTGAAGACACCGTGCAGATGTTCCAGTTGTTGAATTACAAGGTTCCTATTTTTTTAGATTTTTCAAGCACAATAATCTCTTTCCGCTGGTCACTGGGATTTATTTAGGAGAATCACAGCAATTATAAATGGTGCTAGAGGGTTATGCTGCTCCAATGTTCATGTATATGTATATATAGATGTGTGTGTATAAACTGTATGTATATATAGGTGTGTGTATGTACTGTGTATGTGTGTGTGTGTGTATATGTCATCATCTTCAGCCCTTGTTGATCCACAGCAGGATAAAGTTTCCCCAATGAACTTTCAGATATTGCGGTTGCAAGCCTCTCTTCTGTACATTGCTCCAACACATTTTATGATTTCATCCTCCCATGGGTCATTGTCTTGGTCCTTTAATCCATCTTGGAATCCAGTCGAGTACCATCTTTGTCCAATGATGGTAATTTCTTCTTGCGATATGTCTGGCTCACCGCCATTCTAATTTCTTCACCCTTCTGATGATGTCACAGACTTTTGTTTGGTTTCAAACCCATTCATTATTTTTCCTGTCTCTTTGAGTAATACCCAGCATGCATCTCTCCATACTTCTTTGCCTGTCTGATGCTTCTGAATAGTTTTTGCATTTAGGGTCCAAGTTTCACATCCATAAGTGATCATGGACAGAATACAGTGGTTGAAAACTTTTGTCTTGAGTAACAGTGGAATGTTCCCTTGAAATATTGTCTTGTTTCTTCCAAATGAGCTCCATCCCATCTTCATTCTCCTATAGATTTAATTCAAAAGGTTCCTATCCAATGTTATTTGCCGGCCATGGTAGACAGTCTTCGACTTCTAGTTTTATTCCATTTATTTCAATATTTGCAGACTAGACACATTTGTTGCACATCACTTTGGTCTCGGTGAGATTCATATGGAGGCCACATTCTTACTTGCGTTGGTGCATTTTTTGATTTGTTGCTGAAGGTCTTCTGGACTCGTGTTAAAAATAACAATGTCATCTGCAAATTGTAGGTGACTCAAATATTCACCATTGATTTTGTCTTGAACAATTCAAGTGTTGCTGTAAAAAGCTTTGGTGACATGGTGTCTCCCTGTCGCACTCCCTGGCTGATCCTTATTTTGCTTGTAAATTCATGTAATCATGATTGATGTAACATTCTCGTAAATGTTCTTTATATTATCAACGCTTCTTCAACATTTTGTTTTCTTAATGCATCTGGGCCGCTGTTCTGTAGACAGAATCAAATTCTTTTTTGTAATCTACAGTGGCAGAAAAAGTTTGTGAAACCCAATGATAATTACGGAAATTACATAGTTTTTCAATGATAATCTTCTTGAATCAAAACCACTTTTCATAAATATGCAATAGGGTTTATATTAATCAATTCCATGTCTTTTGAAACAAAATGATGTATGAATTAGACAAACAATGAGTCAGGTTATGTGCAAAAGTTAGAGAACCCCTGGTTTTATCCGCTAAATTAAAGGGGATAATTAGAATCAGGTGTTTAAATAATTACTGTAGGTAGATATTAAGGACTTTAGTTTGGGAGAGTTTGGGAGGCCCTTCCCTATATAAAGATCAGAAACTTTGTGAGTTTGGTCTTCACCATACAGGTGTGTGGAAAAATGTCATGCCAAAAACAAAAGAAATCTCTGATGCCCGCAGAAAAGCAGTAATTGATGCTTATCAGTCTAGAAAGGATTACAAAACCATATCTAAGGATATGGGGCTCCATCAATTCACTGTCAAACAGGTACTCCAAGAGATAATTCAAGACCACAGTTACTCTACCCAGGAGCGGCCATCCTACCAAAATCTCTCCAAGAACAAACCATCAAATCATCCAGGAAGTCACAAAGATCCCCAGAGTAACATCCAAGGATCTGCAAGCCACTCGCGCCTTGGGTAATGTGAGTGTTAATGACTCAACTAAATGTAATAATAAAGAGGAAATTCCTGCTCCACTGGATAAGCGAACATATAGAGAGTGGCAAGGTGCATGCAGGTATATAATGACTCAACTATCAGAAAAAGACTGAACAAGAATGGTGTTCATGGAAAGATAGCCAGGAGGAAACTACTGCTCTCTAAAAAGAACATTGCTGCCCATTTGAAGATCGCCAAAGAGCAAATAGATGTTCCACAAGACTTCTGGAACAATGTTCTCCTGACAGAAGTTTGTGGCCTCAATAAGAAACTTTATGTTTGGCGAAAACCAAACATTGCGTTCGAACAAAAGAACCTCATCCCAACTGTCAAGCATGGGGGTGCGAGTGTGATGTTTTGCGAGTGCTTTGGTGCCTCAGGACCTGGACAGCTTGCCATCATTGACACAAGCATGAATTCTGAATCGTATCAGAAGATTCTAGAGGAGAGCATAAGGCCATCCATCCGTTAATTGAAGCAAAAGTGGGTCATGCAGCAAGACAATGATCCTAAACATACAAGCCGATCTACGAAAGAATGGCTGCAGAAGAAGAAATTTCACATTTTAGAATGGTCTAGTCAAAATCCAGACCTAAACCTAATCAAAATGTTGTGGCAGGTTCTGAAGCGAGCTGTCCATGCAAGTAAGCCCTCTAATGTCACTGAATTGAAGCAGTCCTGTAAGGAGGAATGGGCCACAATTCCACAAAATCGATGTGAGAGACTGACCAGCAGTTATAGGGAACACTTAGTTGAGGTCATTGCTGCTCAAAGGGGCGCCACCAGGTACTGAATCTAAAGGGTCACAGACTTTTTCACACATGGATATTAAATGTTGAATCATTTGTGAATAAATAAATGTTCAAAAGTATCAAGTTTTTGTGTCATTTGTTTGATTAGGTCATTTTACGAACCGCTAAGGTGATTAAAGGGTTAGTGGCCATTAGTTTGGTTTTTTATTGTAATGTTCCTGCCCACGGAGGACAGGGAGAAAGACAAGGGCGGCCTTCCTCCTGGCAGGGGTAAGTAGAACTTTTATTTACTTTATGCTGGCGGGTTTTATTTTTAATGGGCAAATGCACTATTATCCATATCTGGATAATAGTAATTTTGCCAATTACGGTACTGTATGTGTTGGGGGTGGGCGGAGGGGGGCTGTATTTATGTATTGCACTGTAAAAAAAATTTGAATGGGGAAAAGTTGTTGTTGTTGGTACAGGGGGTTGGTGAAGGTGGTAGTTACCACAGGGTGGTGTTCAGTGGTGGTGTTTAGACCTCGCTGGACGGTAGCACGCAGGGTTATCCCCTTCATTACCTTAGCAGTTGTAACCGCTAAGGTAATTGTTCTGGCCCTCCAGCTCCTTGTAGCAAAGGAGTAGGGTCAGGCAGGTTAAATCCTCCCCTTTAAAAGCACACAAAGTCTTTCTATTTTCTGTAGCTTTATTGGAAACGTGTACAGGAATAGAAAAATAACCTGGGAGTGGCTCTTGTTAGAGGAAGTGGCTCTTGTGAGAGGAAGTGGCTCTTGTGAGAGGAAGTGGCTCTTGTGAGAGGAATTGGCTCTTGTGAGAGAAAGTGGCTCTTGTGAGAGGAATTGGCTCTTGTGAGAGGAATTGGCTCTTGTGAGAGGAATTGGCTCTTCTGAGGAGAAGGTAAATGATTAATGCCTTGTTTGGGAGAGGCAGTTAAAAGTTGTGTACTCACAGACTGCTAGATCCAAGAGAGAGCACACTATCCTGTACAGACAGGAATAAGCAGAGGAGTATACCAATTAATAAAACATGACAGGGGAGTATGGGCAAACCATGTTACTGGGAAAAGAGGGGCGTTGCCAAGGCAACTGGCTAGAAGCAATGGGAAGGCTACATTTGTAGCCACAATGTTGCAACACACTGAGCAGCAATAGCTGCCTCAGAACAGAGAAAATGAACACGCAGAGAGGTTCCAGGACACTCCCCGTCTGATATCTGTAGATAACACTATGCTAAAAAATATATATGTGGAACATATAAAATACAACAACAATATTATAAGTCCATATTCCACATCCGCATGGTACCGGCCAGTACCACTGACTCCAAGATCCCCTTGGCGGGGGATGCCAAGTAGGTACACCAGTCCAAGATAACTGGGTGCTCCTCAATGTCACTGGGGTCACCATAAGATGGGTGAGAACCACAAAATGGCAATAGGGGACACCCAGGTGGTGGTATCCCAAGTCCTCAAAGTCCTGGTAAGAGTTCTGGCTGTGACAAGTGCTGGACTGTGAACATGAGTGTTGTCAACGCTCATGGAAGAGTTGAGCTGAACTTGCCTCCATCAACTTGCATTGTCCATTTTGAGGAATGGTGGAGTCCTTGCGTAATCTGCCAGTGGTAATTCTAATAATTTACTGTTCTGGCCCTCCAGCTCCTTGTAGGAGTATGGTCAGGCAGGTTAACTTGTCCCCTTTAAAAGCACACTTTCTATTTTCTGCAGCTTTATTGAAAAAGTGTACAGGAACATAAAAATAACTTGGGGTGGCTCTTGAGAAGAAGTGGCTCTTGTGCGAGGAAGTGGCTCTTGTGAGGGGTAAGGTAAATTATTAATGCATGTCCAGACAAGAATAAGCAGAGGAGTATACCAATTAATAAAACATGGCAGGGTAGTATGGGCAAACCATGTTACTGGGAAAAGATGGGTGTTGCCAAGGCAACTGGCTAGAAGTAATGGGAAGGTTACATTTGTAGCAACAATGTTGCAATTTACACCGAGCAGCAATGGCTGCCTCAGAACAGAGAAACTGAACATGCAGAGAGGTTCCAGGACAGTAATGAAGGGGCTGACTTCTACTGCCACCCTCCTGCCTATAAAATGCTGTTATAGCGCGATACTGTCCTGTTATTGAATCTTAGTGAATAGCAAAACAGAGACACTCTGAGGGCATTTATAGTACTATAAGCCACTTATCAAAGTTTAGTGAATGAGCGCCTAAATTGGCTGTGCCATATGGCTGTGCGACATCTGAAGTGTCACATATAAAGTGTCTGTGCAGTTAAAATTGGAGTTGAAGAATACAAGAGGGATTGGACTCTGTACTTCATTAACAGCTCTTCAACAGTGAAAACTTGGCTTTCTAAAGGCTCTGACAATTTTGTCAAATCTAAAGATTAACTTTTTAAGCTGCTATTTAACCTCCAGTACTACACTGCCCTCTTGGCCTGATTAATACATCTGCGCTTTCAACTTCTCCTCCTCCAATACCTGGGAACTCCTACCTTTCTCTCCCTGCTCTCTGCATCTCATTATGCCCTGCCTATTGCTTTTCCTGTTTGCTGTTTCCTCACTCTTTTTGTAAACTTATCTATTCTTCCCAACTTTTACTGGGGGACTTCAACTGTCATATTGATGATCCCTCAGACTCCTGGGCATCTCACCTTCTATTTAACCTCTTCCGTTGGTCCCCACCAGTGGTCCAATTCCAGCACATACAAGGATTGTCATTATCAAGATCTGGTCTATAATAAAAACTGTTCCTTTTCTAATTTCTCTGTCTCCCCCTTTCCACTATCTGACCATCACCTATCATTCACCACCACTCATTCCCCTTTTTTCTCCTCGCTGCCCCTTACCTGTGGAACTCCTCCACCCTCATCATACGCCAAGCACCTCTCTTCCCACCTTTAAGGCCTGGGACATGGTCAGCGCTTATGCGCTGACCCGTGCTGAGCCGTGCTCACACTCGGCACTGAGCCCCTGCAGCCGCAATGAGAGCGGCTTTAGCAGGGGCTCGCGCACGCGTCAGCACGCTTGGGGAAGCGTGTGTCTGACGGCGTTTTGAAATTTCCCCGCTTGCCGGAGTGCAGGGCCAGTCACGTGAGCGGCTCCGTGACGTCACTGGCTCGCCCCCGGCCCGCCCCCTTATGGCGCGCTGTGTAAGGCCAGGGAAAGCACCGCTTTCCCTGAGCCTCAGCGCGCCTCAGCACTGGTTAAAGGCACTATGTCCCAGGCCTAAGACAAACCTTAAAATTCAGCTCTTAAATGAAGCGCTCTTATATACTGCACCGACACACTTTATTCGAGCAAATACCCGGTATGTACCTGGCAGATACCTGGAATGCGCCGCTCCTCACCTCTGGCAAGCCCCGTTGCATTTGCCTTCCCAGCCTGGGTTCATGCCTGGCTGATGGGCGGCTGATCTGTTAAATGATAATGATTAGGATTTAATAGGCTGCAATGCTTCGCGTGTCTACCAGATGGCATAAATTCATGAATTGTAATGCAGTATATATATATGTACTGTGCAGTATTGCAGCCAGCGGGAATAAAATGCTTCAATCCCTGCCGGAAAATAACTCAATGCACTCGGGCAGAAAACAGTCACAAACCTCAATACACCCGGGTATACCCGAATTCGTGGGACTAGCCGAGCTCGAATAAAGTGTGTCGCCAGTGTAGACTCATGGCTACTGTTCCACACCCAAACTCATCACTTCTACCAATGACTGCCATCTACTGCACTTATTCCCTCACCTGCTGTCTCTGTAAGTCTCCCATCATATCACTTGGATTGTATGCTCTCCGGAGCAGGGATTTCCTTTCCTACTGTCTGATCTTACTGTATTTGTTGCACTTATTGTATTATAATTCCATGCACTGTATTGTCTCTGTTATAAAGCGCTAAGTACAGCTGTGGGCATGTGATAGGGCCTTTCCCTGGTTTAAAACGGCAGCACACATACAGCCTGTCTGTAGCTGATGAGTCTAGCAGGAAGCTGGTTAATTGTAGCTAGAGTCAATTAGCCAGTCTCCACCTGGCTCATCAAGCAGCTTTAAATGTGTGCTGCACCAAATGCATGGGGCTCTTGAACACAGAGGGACTGTATTGCTAGAAGAGCTTCCCAGTAAACCAGACCTTCTATTCCAGGGCACAGCAGATCCTGGAAGCTGCCAAAGGGAGGCCCACCAACTGACACCAACCCAGACCCGGAGATTGGCATAAAGAGCCCCCTGCTTACAGCTACCTCTTTGGACTTTGGGGTCAGTGTTTGGCAAGAGGCATATCCTCCAGACCCTGATAGGGACTGGGAAGTGAGTTAGCCTGTACAAAGGGATAGGCTTTTTGATAATTTGTGTGCTTCCTTAAAGATGTATTGTTTGAAGCTACGGACTGAATGTTTCCCCAAACATGTCTCCTTGGTTGCATCCCTGCACTCGTCTCCTACAGGGCGCTATATAAATAAAAATATACATACATACATTACTTTGGGAAATTCCTTCTTGTACAACTTGGATGTGTTCCATTGTATTGTAACCACTGCAGAATCCTGCCTGCGCTCTAGGCTGATCAAAATCTAGGGTCTGTTGCATCCGATTACTGAGTATCTTTGTAATTGTCATGTAAGTGACTGGAAGTAGACTGATTGGTCTATAGTTCTTGATGTCCTCTTTGTCTCCTTTCTTGTGGATGAGGATAACTTTGGCATTACTCCATTGCTCTGGAATTTCTTCTTTCAAGATTTCAGTTACTGTATAATTTCATCTTCCCCCGAGAGCCTTCCCATTCTTCATGGATTTTATTGCTTTTGACCCTTTATGATAAGTGCTCGGTTCTTTATTGTTTATCCATATCTATACTGTAGGTGTTTTTATATATATACATAATAATATAATATATAATATATATATAAACAAAAAAAGAGAGCGCTCTTTTTTCGTTTTTATAGATCTTCTGGGAGGTCGTTGGTTCCACGTAGAAGGCTGCCAGTATCCTGCAAAGAGTGCTATTCTTGATTTGAGTATACATTTTTTATTCATCCATTCATGGTTTTTTATCCACATTGATTTTTTCCAACATTTTTTTATCACAGCCATTTTTTGATCTATGGTTTCATAGACACTAGCAATTTTTTTGTTTAGGATATTTACATATTTATATGTTTGTTCATCATTTTTCATGTTTTTAGAGATATCTCTTTGCTATTGAAATATAATACAGTTAATCATAATTTCAAATAATTTCTATATGTTGAATTTACAAGTGTATATAGATCCCAACAGGCGCAGTATTTTTGTTTATATATATATATATATTGTATTGTATTGTATTGTATGTCTTTATTTATATAGCGCCATTAATGTAAATAGCGCTTCACAGTAGTAATACATGTGGTAATCGAATAAATAACAGATAATATAAATAACAGATCATGGGAATAAGTGCTTTAGACAAACATAACATAACATTAAGGAAGAGGAGTCCCTGCTCCGAGGAGCTTACAATCTAATTAACTATATATAACTTGTGAGCACATTCACATGTCATAGACAGGTCTGCATCCCTGTTTTTCACCATTATCACCTAGCATACAGTGCTTCCACTGCAGCAAGGGATTCTGGTAAATGACATGCAAATGAGCACACCGTGCCACCCTTTGTCTCAAGCCCACATTACATGGAAAACCCTTAAGCCAATGCATGCTGCTTTAAACACAGCTTTCAAACATAGCCTGGGATGAGATGCAAAGCCAATAAACCCACTCACAGACAGACTGTTTCGACCTTGCTGGTGGATAGGAAATCCATACCAGACTTTACAATGGTTCTGGTTTCGCTCACCTGCTCTCCTAATTACAAGAACAGGTATTTCGAGCAGAGAGGGTTGCTTTTTCAGCCTCTCTTCTAGAGCCTGCAGGCTGCGGCATGCTGCTTCCCTGTATCCAGTTTGGGGAGGACGCCCCCTTCACGTATTGCAGCATCTGAGAATCTATTGGGACGCTGTCCCCATCTGACAGTTAAGAATTCAATATTATCTCTGTGTGTTATTTAAAGTTGGTAACTGGCTTACCCAGCCAACATTGCAGATAGGGATATGCTGTGAGTTAGACTCCTGACAGGAGTAGATGTTATTTTTAGGATTTCTTTTGTTTCTTAAAGTGACGGTGTTTGAAATGTTTAGTGTCACTGATATGAGTAAATCGCTGAAGGTTAATGACTAAGTGCCTCCTACCTACAGTATATCTGTCAAAGCTGCAGTCCCTTAGTGTTATGAAATTAAGCAGGCAGAAGTCTGAGTTAAGCAACATTATGCTTCGTGTTATCCTTTTTTCTCATTTATAACCTAGAGCAGGGGAGCGCAATCTTTTTTCCCTGCGCCCCATGCTGTCTGTTCCCCTCTCTCTGCGCCCCCCCCCCTCTTACCTCGGCTCCGACGTCATGACGCCGCGTTGCTATGGCGACGCGTCTCCAGAAACCGTCTGAGCCAAGGTAAGTGCAGTTTACAGAGGCATTCCCCGCTTCCCCGGCACTTAATTTAAGTGCCTTCGGGAAGCACGCGGAGCCTCTATAAACCCCGCACCCCCCCGTAGACAATCTTGCGCCCCCCGTAAAGGGCATGCCCCCCAGTTTGTCTACCACTGCCCTAGAGGACCGTGTCGTGAAGAGCCTGGGCAAACGGCAGCGCTACACAAAGGGAGCCGTTATATGTATGTGTATGTGTGCAAAAAAACGAAAAGAAGACAAGCACAAGATATGTTCAAAGGTATATTAGGCCACAAGCCCCTATCCTTACTTACAAGTAAATAAATTGTAGTGCAGCATCAGAGGAATACAAGGGTACGTATTGGATGTAGTCACCACAACGGAAGACACTGTCCCATCCCTGTACGTGTCCGTAGAACACAACACATGAGTACCGTAATCTTATGAATCACGCCATGATGTCCAGAGGTCCTTCCCGGTGATAGCTCATCAGGGGCAGCTGGTTGGGATCCGCGTCTCGGGAACGCTGCAGTCACCTGCAACAGCAGGACTCCCTGCGCTGTGATCTTCTCGTTCTCTTCTGGATTCTCGCGCCCAACACTGACATCTAGCGTCTGACGTCGATCACATCACCACTGTCCATATGCCAGGAAAAAACTTACAGTCCTTGCTACAGTCCTCTGAAAGAATGTACAGCACCACCTAGAAAACCCTATGCATTTCGCTTGTTCCTACAGCTTTGTCAAGGGATGGTGGCTGTATCTCCTCCTAATTCTTATATACTCTTGCTAAAGACCACAATTAATCAATTTAACTACATGGTAAAGTGCCATAGTTTAAAGTACAGTGGGGAAAGCATACTAATGTCATACATTAAAACATTAATTTTAAGAATATATAAGAATTTGTAAGGTTGTACTTAATATTACATCCTAACTTACTACATCAATAATATTAAAATAACATTTTTGTTAACATTTAAAGTTAAAATATTAAGGAATGAATCATAGACATTTAAAGGAAAGGGACAATATTTACATATTCATTTAATCCATTGGGTACTCGTGTGCAAATTATAAATCCATTGTTGTTCTTTTTGCAATAGTTTTTTTTATTTCGATCCCTCCCTCTAATATTTGGGGTATTTGCTTAAGACCAATGAATTTAAAATGAGTTTATTCATAACTATCATGATTTAATTAAAAATCTTTCGGAAGATTATGTATTTTTACATTTAGGCTTATCTAAATATATAGTCTACAAGATGTCATGTGCCTGTGGTCTGAATTATGTAGGCAAAACCAAAAGAGAAAGCTATATGAGATTAAAAGAACATGTTAATAATATAAAAAACGCTAAAAAACATTTGCAACAAAATAAAAAACTACATAATCTTCCGAAACATTTTTTATTAAATCATGATAGTAATTTAACTAATTTTAAATTCATTTAAGGTGGGGGGTGGGAAGAGGGAGAGATTATCCCCCGACAGACAGGGAGAGAGATCAAAACCTGCCATCAAGATATGGGAGGGGGGGAAAAAGTTGGGGAAGAGACAAAAACGAGGAAATATGGAATCCCTCAATCAAAAGATTCACGACGACCTACAGACATTAGCTCAGGGGGGGGGGATATATAACGTATCCTCTTATGAATTATCACTAAATCAGATTTCAATTTTACAGAAAGGGTTATCTTTTTCCTTGACAAACCAACCTAACCTGTTTGGGCTACACATACAGTAGATTTACAAAAATGTATTCGAAAACTGACATTCAAACGGCATTTCCTCAAATTGGATAAAGAAAAAATGGTATCACAATTGAGCTTGTTATATAATGTTAATCAAAGTATCAATATTTGTGATCTTGACTGGAATAGCAGTGATATCATAACGGCTGTTAATGGTTTGGATTTTAAGGAAATTCAGGCTAATGGGAATATGGTTGAACTATTTGATGAAGAAATTAATGGTTCTGAGTAGAGACAAAACACAGTGGTCTAAATCCACCATCACATTTCTACCCTATTGAATCCAGAGGCCAACATTTGGAATTGTATAATAAATTGGTAGAACAGGAGTTCAAAATGATCTGTGACAATTATAAAAAGAAATATAATTCCAACTTATCCAAAGGAGAAGACTTGGCTTTGAGATCCCTAGGCACAAATTTGGAATTGGTGATCCGAGAAGCAGACAATGGGGGAGGCGTAGTGCTTCAAAATAGAATAGATTACGTCAAGGAGGCACATAGATTATTGTCAGACAGCAGATCATATTCTAAATTGAGATCTGACCCTACAATCCCCATCAATGCGAAATTTTAAAATATGCTGGAGGAAGCCAAAAATGTACTATAAAGATATAGATATATAAAGATATAGATATATAAATATAAAAAGACCATACGATACCGGTTGCAACACGACATCAAGGGACAGCACGCAGGTAAGTAAATCATTATTGATCCATTCGCACTTTTGATAAAAGCCACAAATCAAAATTAAAGTCAGTCAATTCTTCTGTTCAGTGTGTCAGCTGAGACAGGAGTTTAATAGTGCTCAATATTGCTTTATGGGATAAGCACCAAAACTTATTTACTTGCAAATGGTGTGCCGGCTGTGCAATGGATTCTACATTTCTACTATGATCATTGGCACCCAGGAACACTATTGAACTCCTGTCTCAGCTGAAGAATTGACTGACTTTAATTTTGATTTGTCGCTTTTCAAAGGTGCGAATGGATCAATTATGATTTACTTACCTGCGTGCTGTCCCTTGATGTCGTGTTGCAACCGGTATCGTATGGTCTGTTATTGCTTTATGGGATAAGCACCAAAACGTATTTACTTGCAAATGGTGTGCCGGCTGTGCATTGGATTATATACATATATATATATATAGATAATATAGATATAGATACATAGATATAGATATACAAATAAAGAGAGATTTTTATATATAATATAGATATAGATACATAGATATAGATATACAAATAAAGAGAGATTTGATTAGTAAGATCCTATGCACAATAATTGCAAGCTATAGATTTGTCTAACTATAATTAACACCCACACTGTGCACCATTCCACATGCACTAGGATTAGGCCTAAGAAATCTATCATAATATGCTTTGTTTTTCTCACTACAGGTACAACAGGACCAAAGATTTGAGACAAAGAGACGTAGCAATAATGTTACCTTACTGAACATGGAAAATAATAAGTACTTTTTATTGTACCCATAAATAGATGATCACGTACAACAAGCTTTCAAACTTCACTGGATTCTTCTTCAGGTACCAAACAACAATTTCCTTTATTGCATACAGATGAACTTTGGATACATTCTGTATATTAATGCATATCATGGGGAAGTATACTGTATGTACATTTCTGTATATCTCTACACTCTCCCCCGTTCTGATGCCCCCTTACACTCTCCCCCTCTCTTCTTCCATTACTCTCTCCCCCCCTTACACTCTTCCCCCTCTCTCTTCCCTCCTCCATTAAACACCCCCTCTCTCACTGAGTCACTACTTCATGGAGTCCCACTCCGCTGCCGATGCTGGGAGAGTTTCTCCAGCTTTTCCCCTGGCGACCGCGTAACCCCTGAGGGGTGCTTGTGGAACTCCAGTTGAAAATGACTGCCCTAGTGAATAGAGGGGGAAACAAGTTGGTAACATCAGCCACCTCAAGTCTTCATCGTATCCAGGTGACATTGGAATTATGTTATTTTAGGGGAGGGCTGGGTACACTTCTAACTCCTGTTCAGAGAGTGTGTGAAAGATAAGGAACACATGCATAAGAATGTACTACCAAAAATTATTTCATTAGCAGCTTAATCTGGTCACCCAGAGCAACCGTGAGAGGAAGCAGATATGGACAGAGCCACCATATGCAGTCACTTCACTGAATGTAAAAACTGCCGTCCTGTTCCTGTGGACAATCACTCTGTGCCTATCGGATATGACACGAAGTCCAAACAGGGTAGCAATGTGTCTGACACCGTCCTGACCCCTGCGGACCAGGCTTCTAGGTAATCTGCCCTACACTGGAGCAGGAAGCTTCAAACTGGAGTGTGAGAGAGAGAGAGAGAGAGAGAAACCACGGGATGAGAATGAACAAAAAGACATTCAGTCCCTGCTACTTGACTTCAAACTGCTCTGTGATTCATTTGAAATGCTTTCAAAGTCAGTGTGTTTATTTTTTCGAATGCTTTGTATGTGAATGCTGTGTGTGGGCTGTCACCATGTGATTCCCACATCCATTTCTACAGAGTGCTACCAGCATTTATTTCAAAGAACTGGGAAGGTTTAAAGCTGCAGTTCAGGCTTTAAAAAAAAAAAAAATTATAGTTTTTATTTTACTTCAATAGTGTCATGTGGGCAATCTCTACTTACTTAAAGAACTGCATAGCTGCCGGTCAATTCGTTCTCCGTCTATTGATCGGCAAAGTTTGGCGACATCTTTAAATATGTGGAATGTATTTTCTCTGTTTATGTCACTCAGTGGAAGCTCATGAATATTCATGAGCACTCCTGCACTGGCCTATGCAAGAGGAAGGGCAAGGCTCACAAAGGGGTGTGCCAGGGCTTGTGACAGGACACGAAGGGGCAGTGCCTTAGTAAATGGCTGTTAAAATAGAATACAAGAAAATTGGTCTTTCAAAGTTGTTTTTTTAAAAACAGAAAATGCTAAAAGTATTTTTTCTTACTACAGAACTGATTTATTTAAAAAACCACACATGCCTGAACTGCAGCTTTAAGGGGCCCAGGTATACCGCTGTCTGAGACATCCTCTCTTATGTCACGTGTATAGATTTCACTGCAACAGTGTTGTCTTTTAACCCCTTCATTTGCAGAGCAATGTATCGCTGGTATCAAATGGACAAATATAAGAGATTTGTTTGGGTATCATTAGGCCATTGAGATTTGGAGGCTGAGCAAAGGATTTCTTCAGATTTTATATACACAGACACCTTATATTACATGTACACAATGATTAACGTATACACAGATATACTGCATTACATTGTCAATGTTGGCAAACTCAGAAACAGGGTTCGTTGATAATAAGTACTTTATTGTCTGTACGTACAGCACAGAGTATGATCATACATTTTCAAAAGTCAAAATGAGACTCTCTGCCATAAGAGTAACCAAACAGGGTTTTTATACATTTCTGATTCCTTTGTTCAAAATAGGTTACCAGGCAGATTATGCTAACCACTCCTTAATTTTTAAACCAATCATTTTACAGATCCTTAAAACCTGGTTTGAATTGAGTTAAAACAGCTCTGTAAAAGGAACCAAGCACAACCTTATACTAGGAATGTGTGCGTAAACTGCAGACACAGGCGTCTATGCAGTAAGCGACGAAAAGGCACTTTTCGTAATTTTGACACCAGAAATGCATGTTATATTCACTAAGCAGCGAGAAGCTGCCGAAAACATAAAAAAAATCGCAGGTTTTTTTGCCGAATTTTTTTTTCTGGCAGATGTGCGATGAAAAGCCACTTTTCGCCACTTTTTTAAACTCGCTGAATTCTAGTAGCCCAGATCAGCTTCTCACCATTCTCAAATTGAGAATTCCTCTCCAAACCGTCTCAGCACAAAAAGTTGGCAAGAAGGTGGGGATGAGCGGAGAGGAGCGACGGAAAAAAACAGGCCCTTTTCCTGCATCAGATTGATGCCGGGGTCTCCGGAGCTGAAACCCATTAATTCCAGCACCGGAGACCCCCGGCATGCATCCGATACAGGGAAAAGGCATTTACAGCCCACTTCATTACCTTAGCGGCTAACCGCCATGCCAAGCTAATTGTGGGTAGCGGGGGTGGGTGAATGGGGTATTTGGCCCTTTGTGGGTTTTTAGGCCTTGCAAGGGTACTGCAGGTGGAGTTAACCCCTTCATTACCTTAGCGGTATTAACCGCTAAGGTAATGTGGGGGTTAACCCCTCCCGCTACCCACCCGCAAGGTCTAAACACCCATCCTTGGGGCTAATAACCCCTTTACCCCCCCCCCCACTACACACAATAAAAACACTACACACTACAGCCCAACTACCCACCTCCTAGGCCCTCAATAAACATTACTATATCAAATACACCCCCCCCTCCCGCCCCCTAACACATACAGTACAGTAATGGGCAAAATTACTATTATCCATATATGGATAATAATGCATTTGCCCATTTAAAATACAAGAAGCAGAATTAATAAATGAAATACATCTTGCACTCACCCCTGCCAGGCACCCATGATGAAGGCCTTCCTCATCCTCACCCTGTCCCTGCCCTCCGGTGCTGCAAAAAATACACAAGAATAAAAAGAGCCAATATAATGGCCCCTAACCCCTTAATCACCGAAGCGGTTAGTAACCGCTAGAGCAGGGGTGGGCAACCTACTTTTCAATGTAGCCACAGGCGAATTAGAAGTGAAAATAGCTACACCATGTAAAAATTGAGGTATTATGTTGCACATGTGAAAACAAGTTTATAAATTCCCAGGCCCGTTCTATAGTGTGTGCGCGTGTGCCTGTGTGAACGCGCGTGCACGTGACACATGCTTTTTGTGTGTATGCTGTGAGCGAGTGAGATACTGTGTGTGTGTGTGTGTGTGTGTGTATGTATATGTATATCTGTGTGTTATAAATACGTTTGAAATAAATAAATTAATACTTTAATAAATTATTTATTAACATTGTACATGCATACACACACACATACACACACATTTCAGCGGCGGTAGCAGCGCAAAATCTTTGTTTTCCTCATCTTCCCGCGTCGGCTGGTTACACGCTCACTGCCATGCGCACGCGCGGCACCATTATAGAAAGGCTGACTAACCTCAGCCAACTATAACTGCTGTGCGCACGCACGGCGCAGCAAGCGCACGCACTATAGAACGGCCCTCAGACCGCAAACTCCCTCATCCTCTCACCCCCCATCATCCTCCTCTCACGCCACCACCACTACCATCATCATCATCATCATCTCCTCACCCCAATCATCATCATCTCATTTAATCCCCCCTCATCTCCCCCAGCACCCTTGTCCTGCCCCCAGCACTCTTGTCCTGCCCCCAGCACCCTTGTCCTGCCCCCAGCACCCTTGTCCTCCCCCCACCACCCTTGTCCTGCCCCCAGCACCCTTGTCCTGCCCCCAGCACCCTTGATCTCCCCCAGCACCCTTGTCCTGCCCCCTGCACCCTTGATCTCCCCCAGCACTCTTGTTCTCCCCCAGACCCTTGTCCTCCCCCAAGCACCCTTATCCTCCCCTGTCACGGTGACTTTATGGCAGGCTGTAATTTACACACAAATATATATAAAAGATAATATATATTTATAACTGGGTCTGAACTGGGATGAGACTTAGATATGATAAAATATAATTTATTCCTTGATAAAGGTGAACACATCAGATATACAAGTAACAGGCAAAATATAGACACTTACTTAAAATGGAAATGATGAAGCAGTCATATCTGGACTGGCAGTTCATACAGCACTCTTCATAGTCATCAAGACACCAAAGACATGAAAGACCTCTGGCATGAAGACATTGCATAACGTTTCTCTCAGCAATCAAGATGGTATAGAACAGAGAAGGGATAAAGGGTGGACAACAGTTTATAAACCTTTTGTGCCCTATCCTTAACATTGAGTACAGTGGATTGGTTTTCAATTAACTCTAGCCACTCATTAACGTGGGAAAACAATTTGATACATGCCCCCCTGCTAGCTGGTACATGCGCAGTAGAGCTCTGGGGTCTCATTTCTGTAACCCCTCCTCTGCATCAGGAATGCCAGCTAGTCTACCAGATTGGATTCCTGGCAGGATATGCTTTGTTGTGAGGTGTGAAATGGAACACTTGAAGACTGCTCTGGTTTGAGTAATCTCCGCCCTCATGTAAACAGTAGAGGTGACAAAATCCTTTGAACCATACTTAAGTCCTAGACATTGGGTCGCCTTTCTGGCCATATGCTACCCTGGTATGCAAAGGAATTTCCTCTGGGTTTTACCCATACATTGAAACACAGTATGAAAGATAAAACATAAACATATTAAAATATCCGGTTCCGTTGGGTCCAGCAGGTCCAAACTTCCCAGTTCTCAATCCCGGAACTGGGACACCCTAGGGTCCAATTTGAGACTTGCTACGACCTTCGGAACCGGAGATACACAAATACACTTAAAACCGTTTCACATTTTAATACAAAAATCTCCGCTGTAAATTAAATCACGGTTTTTCACTAAATCCCCATTGAAAACAACGGGCTTCGCCGCCATAGACTTTCAATGGCAAACCGCCGCCGTTGGCGGCTATGGGAATCCGCCGCCATAGACTTTCAACGGGGCGACGCCGCCGTTGAAGTCAATGGGGGTTTTCCGCCATAGCCGGTCAATGGGGTTTGGCCGCCATTGGAGTCTATGGGAAAAGTCCCGAACTTTAAAGGGGGTCCATACTCCATTGGGTTGGTCCAAGAGGGTCAAGGATGGTTCTGCAGCGATGCCGAAGCAGTGACTACAGATACCCCAAACCCTGATCCTCTGGGCCCTCCGGAACCGGAGCTATGGATTACCAAATTTCAGCTTTTCACACTTAGCCGTTTTCTTGAGCTGTTTCTGCCGCCGCCATTGGAACCTATGGCGCGACCCGCTCTTCTCGGTTCGACCCTTATCGGGGGTCCAGGATATGGGGACCCGGTTGTGGTCGAGTGGGGGGAGGTCTAGGAACTAGGGGCAGAAAGAATTTTATTTCTAGGTGCTCTAGAACTGTTTATTCCCACGCCATTTGTCGTTGAACTTGGCTAATCAGTGATCAAAGCTCTCCTATTGAAAATGTATCCGCTTTGCGGTTAAGCGGTTTGGACGGCAGCCAACTCGTTCCTGGAAAGCTCCTTCGAGGATTTCCATTGAAGTCAATGAGCCCATTGACTTACAATGGGAAACCGCCGCTCCTCCTCTCGGACGCCATCTGCTGGTCTTCTCAGGAAACAGGACCCAAACAGCAAGATTCACCATTGAAACACATGGAGCTCAATGGCAGCCTATGGGAGCATGCAAAATGGTGCCTGAAAAGGCGGGAAAATTACACAAAGGGCTATAATCACTAAACAACCATTAACCCTTGTGCTCCCGGATGGATCCTAGTATTGTGTGATGCAGACACTGATATAACAATAAAACAGGGGAACAGTGGAATATACATTTTCAGGTTATGACAAGGGTTGTGCTGGAGGAGGTCCGTCCTCCTCGACTTCTTGCTCGAAAATGAGGCGACATAGGCTTTAATAGGCCTATGACGTCACATTTCCATCAAATGGTTCCCACGGCCCTGATTGGGCAGTGAAAACCATGTGATTTTTTTTTTTTTGGTGACGTCATTTAGAGAGAATGAAGCCAGCCAATTAGAATGGGGATTTAGTTCCCATGCTCTGATTGGCTCAAGTACCATGTGATGGTGGACATCTTGCTTTTGATGACGTCATATTAAAGGGAAATGAAGCACAGCCATTCTGATTGGCTGACTTCATTCCCTTTAAATGACGTCACCAAAAACTGTATTTATTGACTTTATTTATGCTGGTTTATGTGTTTAATAATGGGCAAATAATCTATTATCCGTATCTGGATAATAGTTATTTTGCACATTACTGTACTGTATGTGTTTGGGGGGGGGGGGTCGGGGGATTGATTTATTTAAATGTAGGGCATGTTTTATTTTTTTTACATACAGGGTTGGTACCTTGGGTCTGAGGGGACCTATGGAGACCACCTGAAGACCCCCAGACGCCCACGGGTACCACCTCCGGGCCCACGGGGCACACTTGCGGGGAAGAACCAGGGACCCCACAGCTGTGGGGGCCCTGTGGACCTGCAAGGACTACCCGAGGGCCCCAGACCCCCTTGGGAACCGCCCGAGGGCCCCCAGACACCTGGGGGTTTGACCCGTGGACCCCCAGACACTCGCGGGCCCACTTGTGGACCCCATTATGGCCCACAGTGACTTGCGGGGACCACCTGGAGGCCCACGGTGCCTAGCGGGGACCACCGGAGACCCCCAGACCCTGTGGGCACCCCCCTCTGGTGCACTGTGGGGACTGCGGACACCCTTCGGGACCACCGGGGACTACCGTAGGCCTGGGGTAGAAACCCTGTATGTAAAATAATAAATCATGTTTTTATGTGGGGGCACAGGGGGTGGGTAGGCCATGTATTAATATTTATTAAATATGGTAATGTTTATTGTGGGGCCGAGGAGGTGGGTAGTGGGGCTATTCTCTGTAGTGTTTTTATTGTGGGAAGTGGGGGGGGGGTGTGAAGGGTGTATTGTCCCCAAGGGTGGGTAGGCCTCCCTGGTGAGTAGTGGGTGAGGGTGGGTTAACCCCTTAATTACTCTAGCGGTTACTAACCGCTTCGGTGATTAAGGGGTTAGGGGCCATTATATTGGCTCTTTTTATTCTTGCAGCACCGGAGGGCAGGGACAGGGTGAGGATGAGGACGGCCTTCATCGTGGGTGCCTGGCAGGGGTGAGTGCAAGATGTATGTAATTTATTAATTCTGCTTCTTGTATTTTAAATGGGCAAATGCATTATTATCCATATATGGTTAATAGTAATTTTGCCCATTACTGTACTGTATGTGTTAGGGGGCGGGAGGGGGGGTTGTATTTGATATAGTAATGTTTATTGAGGGCCTAGGAGGTGGGTAGTTGGGCTGTAGTGTGTAGTGTTTTATTGTGGGTAGCGGGGGTGGGTGAAGGGGGTATTAGCCCCAAGGATGGGTGTTTAGACCTTGCGGGTGGGTAGCGGGAGGGGTTAACCCCTTTATTACCTTAGAGATATTAACCGCTATGGTCATGAAGGGGTTAACTCCACCCGCAGTACCCTCGCAAGGCTTAAACACCCACAAAGGGCCAAATACCCCCTTCACCCACCCCCGCTACCCTCAATAAGCCTGGCACGGGTGGTTAACCCCCTTCATTGCCTTAGCGGTTAGCCGCTAAGGTAATGAAGTGGGCTGTAAATGCATTTTTTCTGCCTCGGATGCACGCCGGGGGTCTCCGGTGCTGGTATTAATGGGTATCAGCTCCGGAGACCCCGGCATCAATCCGATGCAGGAAAAAGGCCTGATTTTTTCTAAGGCCCGTCTCGCCGCTCCTCTCCGCTCATCCCCACCTTCTTGCCAACATTTTGTGTCGAGACGGTTTGGAGAGGAATTCTCAATTCGAGAATGGCAAGAAGCTGATCGGGGCTTCTAGAATTCAGCGAGTTTAAAAAAGTGGCGAAAAGTGGCGAAAAGTGGCGAAAAGTGGCTTTTCATCGCGCGTCTGCCGGAAAAAAATGTCGGGAAAAAAACCCGCTGATTTTTTCTGTTCTTGCCAGCTTCTCGCTGCTTACTGAATCTAACATGCATTTTTGGTGAGAAAATGGCAAAAAGGGGCCTTTTCGCCGCTTACTGTATGACCCCCACAGTCGTAAATCTGCCAAGAGCAAAACTCACACGCACCCCATTCTTACACACAAAGTGGATACTAAAAACATAACAAATCAGACAAAATGTTAACAGAACATTGCATTCAATCCTTCTCCAGAGACCCCCCCCCCAGTCCATTTCAGTAATATTAACAGTATCTTCATTTCAGCAATATTTCTTCATCAACATGTACACAACGATTAGCATATATAAAAGGTATACACAGACACATATTATTACATGTACACAATGATTAGTGTATATACAGGTATACACAGACACATATTATTACATGTACACAATGATTAGTGTATATACAGGTATACACAGACACATATTATTACATGTACACAATGATTAGTGTATATACAGGTATACACAGACACATATTATTACATGTACACAATGATTGGTGTATATACAGGTATACACAGACCATTATATTACATGTACACAATGATTAGTGTATATACAGGTATACACAGACACATTATATTACATGTACACAATGATTAGTGTATATACAGGTATACACAGACACATTATATTACATGTACACAATGATTAGTGTATATACAGGTATACACAGACACATTATATTACATGTACACAATGATTAGTGTATATACAGGTATACACAGACACATTATATTACATGTACACAATGATTAGTGTATATACAGGTATACACAGACACATTATATTACATGTACACAATGATTAGTGTATGTACAGGTATACACAGACACATTATATTACATGTACACAATGATTAGTGTATATACAGGTATACACAGACACATATTATTACATGTACACAATGATTAGTGTATATACAGGTATACACAGACACATTATATTACATGTACACAATGATTAGTGTATATACAGGTATACACAGACACATTATATTACATGTACACAATGATTAGTGTATATACAGGTATACACAGACACATTATATTACATGTACACAATGATTAGTGTATATACAGGTATACACAGACACATTATATTACATGTACACAATGATTAGTGTATATACAGGTATACACAGACACATTATATTAGCCTATTGCCTCTCCCTTTGTCCTAGAGCCTGGAGCGGCCGCTGCAGGAGGACCTTCCCCCTGCAAGGTAACAAAAACCTTATTTTTATAAATTCTGAAACCTATTATAAATGTTCTGTATTTTGTATAGTCGGAAAGCGGATAAGCCGCCCAACCCTAGAGAGGGAAATCTCTGTCTAGTAAGTGCTCTCACTGGACAGGGTTTATTTTTTATGTATTTCAATGAAAGTATTGCAGTCCCTTCTGGGGTGGAATAAAACTGGCAGAGTCCCGAGTAACGCAAATGTATTTCAAAGTGTTGCAGTCCCACTGGTTGGGACTAATCTAACCGCCTGAATACCTCAAATGTATTGCAGTTAAAGGGTTGCAGCCCCACTGGTTGGGATGAAGTAAAGCAGGCAGAAGCCTGAATAATACAATATTGTGCTATGTGTTATCTATTTGTTTACCCTAAAAGAGCATGTCATAAAGAGTCCGGACAGATGGCAGAGCAACGTAAGGAAGCCGTTTGTCACAACAGGTATACACAGATACATTATATTACATGTACACAATAATGAGCGTACTGTACTGTACAGTATATACAGACACATTATATTACATGTACACAATGATTAGCGTATATACAGACACATTATATTACATGTACACAATGATTAGCGTATATACAGACACATTATATTACATGTACACAATGATTAGCGTATATACAGACACATTATATTACATGTACACAATGATTAGCGTATATACAGACACATTATATTACATGTACACAATAATGAGCATATATACAGACACATTATATTACATGTACACAATGATTAGCGTATATACAGACACATTATATTACATGTACACAATAATGAGCATATATACAGACACATTATATTACATGTACACAATAATGAGTGTATATACAGACACATTATATTACATGTACACAATAATGAGCATATATACAGACACATTATATTACATGTACACAATAATGAGCGTATATACAGACACATTATATTACATGTACACAATAATGAGCATATATACAGACACATTATATTACATGTACACAATAATGAGCGTATATACAGACACATTATATTACATGTACACAATAATGAGCTTATATACAGACACATTATATTACATGTACACAATGATTAGCGTATATACAGACACATTATATTACATGTACACAATGATTAGCGTATATACAGACACATTATATTACATGTACACAATAATGAGCGTATATACAGACACATTATATTACATGTACACAATGATTAGCGTATATACAGACACATTATATTACATGTACACAATAATGAGCGTATATACAGACACATTATATTACATGTATACAATGATTAGCGTATATACAGACACATTATATTACATGTACACAATAATGAGCGTATATACAGACACATTATATTACATGTACACAATAATGAGCGTATATACAGACACATTATATTACATGTACACAATGATTAGCGTATATACAGACACATTATATTACATGTACACAATGATTAGCGTATATACAGACACATTATATTACATGTACACAATAATGAGTGTATATACAGACACATTATATTACATGTACACAATGATTAGCGTATATACAGACACATTATATTACATGTACACAATAATGAGTGTATATACAGACACATTATATTACATGTACACAATAATGAGTGTATATACAGACACATTATATTACATGTACACAATAATGAGCGTATATACAGACACATTATATTACATGTATACAAGGTTTGGCATATGTACAGGTACACACAGACACATTATATTACATGTACACAATGATTAGCATACGTACAGGTGTAACCCCTCCTTGTCCTTCTCAAAAGGAGTATCCCATCAAAGTGTCTGATTTATATACATGTGGTGCTTAGTGTCTCTATTTACATTCTCAGGGTACTGGCATCCGGGCTGGCTGGTATTGTAAGTGGTGATTAGGAAGGGTGCCAGGAAATTTTCTTTCAGAAGCAGTTTCATTATTCAACATAGAACAGCTTACATACGTCTTCTCTGGGTTCTCAGGCAGCATCCCAGAGAGGCACATGGCTTGTCACCTTTTTGCTTTCTGGATATTGGCAATCTCTGGAATAGCAAGTGGGGCTTTCCTACATCCTGTAACGGGTGCTCGCCTCAAACGGGCTGGAACCGCATTGCCAAGGTGGGGATTTGGAAACACCGACCTTGAGCCGCGAGACCGCGTCCGGTGTGCAGGTTCATTGTGGGCTGGAGAGGTTGCGGATTGTAGGGGTCACTAGCCGAGGTCGAGGATTGGAGAGATATGGATCATAGGGGTCACTAGCCGGGTCAAGGGTAGGAGAAGTCAGCAAAGTCAAAAACAGAAAAAGGCAAGACAAGGCAGAGGGCTTGCAACCAGCACAACGTCACAAGAAGTTTATCCTCGGCCAACTTCCTGGAGGAAGAGGCTGAGCCTAAATAGTAGTGTCAGTGAATCAGACGTAGGATTACTCCCGCAGGCAGGAGAAAAGCTAGAACCAATCAGGCGACTGGAGCTTGATGGGGGCGAAGCCTGTACCTGATCCTCACAGTACCCACCCCAGCTTGGCCGGATATTTCCAGTGGAAGGCTCAGACCTGACGGGGAGCATAAAGTTGATCCAGGGAAATCCAGGACCGTTCCTCCAGAACGAATCCCTTCCAATGTACAAGATACTGAATACCCCCTCTGGACCTCCTGGAGTCGAGGATAGACTGAAACTCGAACCCTCTTGTCCGTCCACTAGGAGAGGCTGAGGAGGAGCCAAAGGAGTGGAGCCAGACGGATCCTGTACAAATGGCTTTAGCAGGGAGACATGAAAGACCGACAGAATTTCCATGGTGAGTGGTAGGTGTAGCCAGAAAGTGGAAAGGGCCGATTAATCTTGGTGACAGTTTTGTGGTGGGAGCCTTCAACTTTATGTTTTTCTTTGAGAGCCACACCATGTCTCCAGGGTTGTATACTGGGGCAATACGACGATGCCTATCTGCTTGCTTTTTCCGGGTGGTCACTGCTCTCTGAAGTTTCTCCTGGATTTTCCCCCATAATTCCTGTAGCTGCCGGTTATCGACCGCTGGAATTCCGGACGCAGCCCCGGGCGAAGGACGTGCCGAGGGGTGAAACCCATAGCTAGAGAAGAACAGTAATTCCTACGACGACTCGCTCTGTAAATTGTTGTGGGAGAATTACGCCGATGGCAAAAGTTCCTGAGTCTCAGATATGAAACAGCGGATATAAGAGGGATTGGTTCGTCTTCTCAGTCTGTCCATTCAATAACAGACCGGAGAGAAAGAACCTAGTAAGGGCACTCTAAACACATAGGTGGTATGGTGAACATTTTAAAACATACACTTTATTAAAATAATTTTAAAATAATGGGTGATAAAATAAGAATTAAACGTTATGATCCTTCATATGAACACTGAATGTGGTGTTCTGGATCAATGAATGCTGACTGCAAATATCCTCTATTAATGTAGAGTGCTGTATATTCTGCGTATTAGGGATTGTTTATACTGGCACATACTGTTACAGCAGTGACATTTAGGGTGCTTTGGTTCATCTGGACAGTGACTCACCATACTCACTGGTCCAAACTGCAACATACATTAATAGAGGATATTTGCAGTCAGCATTCATTGATCCAGAACACCACATTCAGTGTTCATATGAAGGATCATAACGTTTAATTCTTATTTTATCACCCATTATTTTAAAATTATTTGAATAAAGTGTATGTTTTAAAATGTTCACCATACCACCTATGTGTTTAGAGTGCCCTTACTAGGTTCTTTCTCTCCGGTCTGTTGTTATGCACTTACCTAGGGAGCACCGACACATTTACATTTAGACAGTTGCGGGGGTTCCCTCTTTTGTTATCCAGTCTGTCCATTCAACTTGGGGTGATAGGCGGACGAGAAATGCAACGAAATCTGGAGTGCTGGCAGAAGGCCCTCCAGAACTTCAATATGAACTGTGATCCGCGATCTGACACGATGACCTGTGGTGCCCAGTAAAGTCTGAAGATCCCCCGGATGAACACCTCGGACAAGGCGGAGGCGTTGGGCAAGCCCCTCAAAGGGATGAAATGGGCCTGTTTAGAAAACGTCAGGTTTGGGATCTGTCTGAGACATGAATATTCTCATGTGTTTTTTCTTATTGCTGTATCCTGTGCCCTGTGCCCTGAGGGGTTCCGTCACTTTTTGTTACTCACAATAACTTGTTTAGTGTACCTTCTTAGAAAGCATGAAAAGACTTGTTTAATGGCTACATCAACCAAGTATCTTTACTTAAGCAAGCTGGCTCTGCTAATTGGGTTTTAGATGAATGTGAACTGATTTCATGAGAGGGTTTATGCTGACAAACACATGTAAGCATGTGTGTACATGTACAGTTTATAGGGAGTTGATTTGTTTGCTTCAGTTAATTAACAGATGAATTCCTGTCAATGATGCAACTTTAGAAAGTCCACAGCTGGTGGGGAGAGGCCAAAGTGAGTGTATGTATGTATGTATGTATGTATGTATGTATGTATGTGTAGCCATGCATAATAATGACTGCATACATCTTCCCTGTTGGCAGTAAGTCCTGGTAAGTACAGGCCTGCCAACAGTAGTTATGGAGGTTTTCCCTCACACCCTGGTGTGGTGCCCTGTGTAAGGAAGGGAGTGGCTGTATGCTCTGAGTCCCTGGATAGTGACATCAGAGATGCGCCTGCCCCCTGAGGTATAAAGGGCACAACACTGTCAGTTAGTGTTGTTGAAAAGTGTTGCAAGTTTGGCAGAGAAGCATCTGGTAGAATGTATCTTCCTGCCTAAGGGATTGGAGGAATACTTTTGTGACCCTAGTGCTGTAACTAGCGGTAGCAGAGTGACCAATCAAGTCTGTCTAAGCCACACTGTGTCCAGGGACCTGGCACAGTGGTGATCTCCCTAGGAGAAAGAGAATCCCACTTCAATACGGGAGGGCGTACCTGGCAAAGGGACAGCACGGAAAGATGTGCGGCTAGAGCCGGCAGCTGCAAAGGGCAGTCTGCTACATCCACGCCTATAATAAAGATGCCTTGTTCAAAGAGAACCCCACTGTGTGAGTGTGAGATTACTCAACAGTGGCAGTCACCACTGAGAAGGAGTTCCTCACCAGGACCATCTCCCTGCGGAAGCATAGATCCTGATGAGGTGGAGGCACTGCACGTGAAGTAAGTTGGACTCGTAACCACTACCTCAGCTACCTGTCCTGATGATATCCTCTTATAACACCAAGCGGGAGACTCAGGAGTCCTGTTACTTGCAGGTGCACCACCACACACGACCTTGTAATGGGGACCGGTTAGACCACACGGGCCAATGTGAGATTGGGTGGGTCAGACAAGGGGGGTCCAGCCGTTACAATTGGAGACGCTGCTGAGAGACCTGTTAACAGGACAGGCTTTTGCTAGGCACACATTAGGAAACAGGGAAAGTGTCTGCTGCCACTTTGTGCTACGTGGGACGGAGCCAGGGGTAGTCAGGGAGATGCTCGAGCTGCATGCCGCAAAGACGCCTTGGGATCCGTTAGGGGTTAGTGAGTCTGGAGCCGGGGGCTATTGCTGTCCTAGTCGCCTTGAGGTAGTGCTAGCGGGGGACGCCTGAAGGGGTAAACTGGTAACTTAGGGCAGGAATTCTGGAAGGGTCCGCACTAGGCTAGCCAAAAGTAGGTCGACGCCCAAGGTACTGCATGGAAGAGCCAGAGTACTCTAGTCTCCATTCCAGATCACTTACCAAGGAGCACAGACTGGAGGAACGTGTTACAGTAGACACAGAAAGAGTGAGCCTAGCCTGAGGTAGTGCAAACACGAGTCAGATCTACGTTAGGTACACAAGGTGGTGCACAAGGCATGTTTATTGTACGGATGTGGTAGCTGCCCCGCAGAGTGGAGCTCCACGTACAGGAAATCGGTGTTCAAAGATCAAGAGAGAATCGTCAGAATGGAGGATCTGCACAGAGTAGAAGGTCCAGGATGGCGGGGAGAGAGAACCACAAGAATGGAGGATCTGCATAGAGCAGAAGGTCCAGGATTGCGGTCAGAGGAAGAACACGCATATGAACCGTGCGTGGACGAAGAACAAGCTACAGGAGAGACTCTTGTGTGTTTGCTCTGGAATGGAGTGAAAGCTGTGGCTGCGCCGTGTTTATCATGTTTTTGTTCTCGGGATGATACCCCTGAGAATAATGAGCATGACAGTGTGATCCGATGGGAGGAACGAAATGGACTTTGTTATACCCCAATTAACAAACAGCCAGACGCTGCCTTCAATGGAAAAAAAGACAATACTTACCAAGATGGCGGTTCCCGCGTTCCCGGGACACCGCGTGGGCATGCTGCAGAAAGTCTTGCAACTTTGCAGTTTGCTAATTGTTGGCCAGGATTGGCGCCAACGAGAAAACTCCACCCCGATGGGGAGTTTGGCGCGAAAGCTGGAGCCGCGCCCTCATGGACTATGACTCACTCCGCACCTGTGCTGGGTCAGCCTACAAGTCTACGAGACATCCCCTAGTTTCAACCAGGGGGAGTGGTTTGCGGTTCCACCGGATGTCGACAGAGAAAATGGGAGGAAGGGTTGCTACATCCACCCATGCCTTTCAGTTGCGAAGAGCCATTGACCAATATAGACCTCTGAGACGAGTGCCTCCGCTGGTAAAAATGGCTGAAGCTGCTGACAAAGTGGACCAGGGTCCGGTGATCTCCACCCATCCTTATTCGGCTCCAGGAGGCTTCCTGATAATCCGTGTGGAGGGTGTGGAGACTGTGGCGTATCTTTGCCTGCAGTGCAGACTGCCGGGCGGAGCCGTGGGCAGCGAGGCCCGATGCCCCCACTGTGGACTGCAGTATATGTGGCCAATGACCACATTCGTACCGGTGCAAGCTGTGGGAGTGACCGGAAATGTCCCGATGCCGATAGAAGAGCAGCCGGGAGCCCTCTGGAACAAGAGTGCAAGTCCCGCGGAGTCGGAGTCAGCTCTGGTGCTTCCGACGGAGAAACCCAGCCATCGGAGAGGTGATCACCGAGGAGCCCATCGCCGGTCTCCTACTGGGATGCCTTGGCCGAATTGCAAGCTAGAATCCTCGGACGAGGAGTGTGCAAGGCTGGCGAGTAAGACAGTCATAAGAAGAGACTGTCATACCATTGGTACGCCATGGAGGGATGCAATTCCTCGTGGTGTGGAGACACGGAGTCGAGTGTCTCCCGTACCGCGACCACCCGATCGCCGGAGTCCCACTGCCGTGGTGACTAGTGGATCGGACGGAGGTCGATCCACCCCGACCCTGCGAGGTACTAAGACACCGTGCCTGTTGCAGACCCAAGGGGTGGAAGAGCAGGAAGAGCGAGTCCAGAGCCAGACTGGATCGCGCAGCAGACGGGCGTTGGCGGATGTCCTCGTGGAGGAAGAGATCCCGATTGGGGATCCACCCCAAGATGGCGTCGCAGCACGTGCGTGTGCGGAGGTGGTTCCGGAGGACCAGAGCGGCATCGAGTGGGAGATGGTGGCGCCTCTGCGGTCGAGCAGCGGGAAACGATCCCCTACTACCAGGGGGAACGGGCGTTCGAGTTGCAGAACCAGAAGCCCCGCTGCTGGAGACAAGAACGGACTTTGTGGCGACGTTAAGGCAGGTATCGCTGGAGAGCAGGTCGTAACCCTGTCAATGCCTACTGTTCGGTCCCGTCCCCAAACCCCGTCCACACCCAAGGTTAGCCCCAAGGCCCTAGCTAAAGCCCCTGTACCCGTCACTATTTTATTTGGGTCCAGTTCCAGCTTAGGGTTGTCTGGGGAGTCACGGGGTCCTTCCGATGATCGGACTGGAAGCCTGGACTTGGGAACTTCAGATGATGGGTCGGAGGGAAGAGGGAGGATGTCCCGACAAGTGTCGGTATCCAGCGATTGCCCTAGTGTGCTAAGTATTACAGTGAGAAACACCTCCCAGTATAAAGGAGTTGTTGAGCGATCTGAGGGTACGTCTGGGGTATCTTCTGGTGGGCCTGATGAGGAGTCCATAGAAGAGGCTATAGACCCTAGCTCCGAAGAACGGAAGGAGACTAGGTGGTGGGCCCCATTGTACGAGGGGTATGTATCCTGGTTCGACCGCACCCGCTTTATCTTAGAGAGGGAGGGGGTGGTTGATCACTGGTGGGCTGCCGGTGACTTTGACGACGAGGCATACCTTAGGGCCCTAAGGGTAAGGTGGGATCGTATCCAGGCAGGCCTTATTATCCCTAAGGGGTCCGCAGGGTTGGATGACCCGGTAGAAACCGATGAGCCCCTGTCATGGGTGTTGCCCGGGGCGGCTGGCCAAAGTAGCTTGACCAGGGTGTGCCGAGCTGAACGGGCTATTGCGGCAAAATACAGAAGGTCGCATGGGCTTGATTACCCGTATGTCCCGGAACCTCTAATGAGAGAGATAGAGGAGAATAGGGAGAGATGGCTCAAAAATGATATCCAACATTATATCATAGAGAAAGGGGGAGCCATTAAAGGGATGCAGGCCGAGCAGAGGGTAGCTCAACTTATGCGGGTCTGGAAGATAGGACGCAGTGTGTACATGCACAAAGTGGTGTATTGTAATGAGCGAGGGGTACCACGGGAATACAGCGTGACTGTGCATGATGCTGCGGGGCGGGAGGTGAAGAAGCCAGATCCTCGGCATTATTATTGATTAACCAATAGAGTGGTCTGCTGTTTTCTTTAGCGCTCCCTGCTGGTCAGGAGTGAGATGGGCTTGCATTATTATGTCAATGTAATGATGTTTGCTATGTTATTTGTGTGTTCTTTTGCAGTGTTTCCTGGCGCAAGGTACACCAAATTTAGGTCCCAGCCGGGACGGTGGGTATTAACCAGGGGGAGTATGTAGCCATGCATAATAATGACTGCATACATCTTCCCTGTTGGCAGTAAGTCCTGGTAAGTACAGGCCTGCCAACAGTAGTTATGGAGGTTTTCCCTCACACCCTGGTGTGGTGCCCTGTGTAAGGAAGGGAGTGGCTGTATGCTCTGAGTCCCTGGATAGTGACATCAGAGATGTGCCTGCCCCCTGAGGTATAAAGGGCACAACACTGTCAGTTAGTGTTGTTGAAAAGTGTTGCAAGTTTGGCAGAGAAGCATCTGGTAGAATGTATCTTCCTGCCTAAGGGATTGGAGGAATACTTTTGTGACCCTAGTGCTGTAACTAGCGGTAGCAGAGTGACCAATCAAGTCTGTCTAAGCCACACTGTGTCCAGGGACCTGGCACAGTGGTGATCTCCCTAGGAGAAAGGGAATCCCACTTCAATACGGGAGGGCGTACCTGGCAAAGGGACAGCACGGAAAGATGTGCGGCTAGAGCCGGCAGCTGCAAAAGGCAGTCTGCTACATCCACGCCTATAATAAAGATGCCTTGTTCAAAGAGAACCCCACTGTGTGAGTGTGAGATTACTCAACAGTGGCAGTCACCACTGAGAAGGAGTTCCTCACCAGGACCATCTCCCTGCGGAAGCATAGATCCTGATGAGGTGGAGGCGCTGCACGTGAAGTAAGTTGGACTCGTAACCACTACCTCAGCTACCTGTCCGGATGATATCCTCTTATAACACCAAGCGGGAGACTCAGGAGTCCTGTTACTTGCAGGTGCACCACCACACACGACCTTGTAATGGGGACCGGTTAGACCACACGGGCCAATGTGAGATTGGGTGGGTCAGACAAGGGGGGTCCAGCCGTTACATATGTATAATGTATGTATGTATGTATCTTTATTTATATAGAGCCATCCATGTACTCAGCGCTTTACAGCAGTAATACACGTGACATAATATAACACATAATGGGAATAAGCGCTTCAGACATAAAACAATAGGAAAAGGTGCTTACATTCTAAGTGGGGAAAACTTACAGAGACAGAAGGAAGGCGTTCTGGTAAGTGCCTATGTAAGGGGCCAGGGTCAGTGCATATGAGGTGTACAGTATCAGCCAGCAGATCTACCCATAGGCTTCATTAAAGAGGTGGGTTTTAAGAAAGGTCCTAAAGATAAAGAGAGGGGGTGTCAGTCTGATATTGAGAGGAAGGACATTCCAGACGTGTGGGGCAGTCAGTGAGAACAGTTTTAGGCAGGATAGGGCTTTAGATATAAAAGGGGTAGACAGAAGATATCCTTGAGCAGAACGAAAGAGTTGGGGAGGTGTATAGCAAGAAATTAGGGCTGAGATGTAAGGCGGGGCAGAGGAGAGTATAGTGAGATGTAAGAGTGTATATCCTTAAAAGTGAAGAGGATAATTTTGTGTGTAATACAGGATTTGATAGGAAGCGAGAAGAGGGATTTCAGCAGGAGAGATGCAGAGACAGATTTAGGAGAGAGTAAAGTGATTCTAGCAGCATCGTTTAGGATCTAATGTACACTACCGACACACTTTATTGAAGTGTGGTCGGTACCGCAAGCCGGGAAATCTCCCGGCTTGCTAGTGGCCGCCTCTCGGCGTGCCGCGCGTCATAGACGCGCGGTCACGCGTCATCGGGAGCGTGCGCCCGCTGCACGCGTGTCCAGGGGCTCCCCGAGGGAGCCCTGGTGTCCCGCGATCGCGGGACAGCGGCAGGGGGTTCCGGGGGACCCGGCGGACCCGGCAGCGGTAGGGAGAGCGCCCCGATCGGAGGGCGCTCTTCCGCTGCTTCGGCGTGCGCCCGTCACACTCGGGCGCGCGCCAGGCTACTGCTGCGGCACAGAACGGGCAAATGCTCGAATAAACTGTGCCGCAGCAGTAGGGGAGACTGGTGAAAGGCAGGAAGGCCGGGCAGTAGAAGGTTACAATAATCGATACGGGAGAGAATGAGGGCCTGTGTTAGAGTTTTTGCAGTATAGCAACAGAGGAAAGGGCAAAAAAGGATAATGTAGTGCTAACAATTATATAAAAATACTAATTATTTCGTTTATAACCCAAATAATCACAAAATAAATTAGTGAGGGGCGACTGCCAAATAATATAAGACTGACTACCTATCTCAGATAAAACTGTGCAAGACAAAAGAAAATATATTCGGTGCCTGATATTAAAGTCCCGGTGTGGTGTGACAATTATCACACAATTAGAGTATACAACCGTTTAGGTGTTCTGGTAGAAGACAATTGTCCTAGTTGCTCCAAACAAAATTCAATGTAGATGGATTCCAGGTGTATGAAATAGAAGAAAAATAATACGTAGCATAATACTGTATGATAATTATGACAGCATAGAACGTAATGCTAGTTGATAGCCTCAGAGGTAATAGGTGAAAATCATAGGTGAGTGAAAGAGAGAAAACGAGTTAAGTTACCAAAATGAAAATAACCTTGGCACTCCCCTCTTCCCCCCTGTCCCTCTCATCCCCCCTCTTTCGCATCCCCCCTCTCACCCCTCCCTTGCATTCCCCCTCTCCCTCACATCCCCCTTTCTCCCTCGCATCCCCCTCTCTCCTCACCCTCCCTCGCATCCCCCCACATTCTCAATTTTGTACCCCATCATTTCACCCCCTTCTCTTTTCCCCCCAAGTTTTCCCAGATTACTGTGGTTTTATTTTATGGATAATATTGTATTGTACAGTACTCCAATCTATGTTATTATATGTCATTGTATGATATTCCCTTCCCCTGAAAACTTTAATAAAATGTAAGTTACAAAAAAAAAGAAGGGTATTCCTCTTTGCTGCGGGAAGGAAATATTGTTTTTGAGTAAGTTATGGTCCTTAACTAGATCTCAATATCTAGTTACTAAAAAGGTAGACAATGTTGTGTTACTTTTAAAGCTGTTTGACAGACTAGTAGAACCTCTGAACAAACATTACAATTGTTAAAAAGGTTATGCCCACTCAAAGAGAGACAAATAGGGTATTTGAGCAAGCTACTGTACCTTTATATCCAGAACTACCACTGCGTGATCCGAAATTACTATCTCTAACGGTAAGGTTTCAAACTAGGCTACAACCTCTACATACTAAAAATGTTAACTACAGTATGTGGTTTTACTACTTAAGCTGGCCGCAGACCGGGAGGAAAAACCTTGAACCAAATCTTAAAAATGTATAAAAGGTTATTCCCCCCGTCACCCCCCCCCCCCCCCTGCGCCTTGACAGGGCAATTTGATTGTTTGAGTAAATTAAGGTTCCAGACAAGATTGCAATCTTTGGATACTAAAAATGTTGAATATGTTGTTTTACTATTTAAGTTGGTTTGTGGACAGGGAAAAAAAACCTCTGACCTAATATTAGAACTGTATAAAAGGTTACTCCCCATTGTTTGTAGAGGAAAATAATTTTAAGTATGTTATTTTTCTTTTTACACTAATTTGAGCACTGTTTTTGATTTTTTTTCAACAAACAGAATGTTCTTGCAATAGGACACATGTGATCCTGGCTATCACATCCCCCAAAGATTTATTCCCCTGGGTGGTGCCAATCAGACAGAATTTCCTGTTCCCAACTAAAAACTCAGAGGAATACCATTGAAACCCAATAGTTAAGTAACCCTAACCAAACCAATGACCTTATTGCCTAATCTCTTCAATCTATTAGACCAATTTGGTGCAGTAACCGGATTTAAGGTCAATAACTCTAAATCTGAAGCCTTAAGCATCAATATAGTGCGTCCGATTACAAAACTAATTAAAACTCCATTAATTTCGACCTCACCTGGCAAAAACATGTACTACCATACTCAGCAATTAAACTAAGTAGGTCAATAGAAACAATGTATAAATCTAATTACCCAGGATTACTAAGACACCTACGAGACGATCTGATTAAACGGGCGAAATATCAATTGTCATGGTTGAGAAGGATATACTCAGTTAAAAGGAATTTACTCCCTAGAATACTGTATGCCTACCCATTCCAATAAATCAAAAAGAACTGGAGAACCTACAACAAAGTTCTCCGGCTTTGTCTGGGACAACAAAAAGTCCAGAATTAAAGAGGCCAAAGAAATAAAACCTCAGAAAATCAAGTCCCTGTTGTGGATCAGAGCTGAGGATGGACTGTAACCTGAGAGAATTGCTTTTGTGCAGGTATCAGAAACTGTCTTTGAAGTAGATATCTGCACCTGGATACACATTCCATTGAGATGCAAGAAGTGAGAGAAATTGACAAACAAAAGGTTTGTTTACTCCACACCCTGGTAATAAACATTTTGTTTATTCCCTAGAACTTCAAAACAAGACTTTTGTTCAACTGAATCAACATTTAGGCTAAGGCCCCGGTCACGCCGCTGCAACGCGCGCCCACGATATTGGCGGCGCGTTCAACCGATTCCCCGGTCTGCAGCTCACTGCAGGAGTAGAGACCGGGGGGCGTGGCGGGGGAGTGACGGGGGCGCGGCCATGATGTCACCCGGCAGGTTCGCCCTCATTGGCTGAACCGCCGGGGGGCGTGCCTAATCGCTCGATGCGAGTCCTGCTCTCAATTCTATTGAGAGCAGGAGTAGCTCTCGCGCGAGCGCTGCGGCCCCCCCTCGCAGCGGGCCTGGCGCCATTGAGGGGAGGGCTCTCGTCCGTGCTGTAGTAGGCAGCGGGGGCAAGGCCTTAGACCCCAGGGGAAACAGATGCTATTTTCCCAATCAGATCAAACTCCGGTATTTTTTACCTGTCCAACATTTATTGCCATCATATGATAGATCAGGTATTACTAGGTTTTCCCATCAACTTCAAAGAAACACACATAATTTAGTTTGAGCATATTTCCTCAACCAGGAATCGCCCTACATGTTGATCAATGGGTTTAGAAACACATTTGAACCACAGACAGGGTATCAGTTAGTGAGAGAAGAGTTTTGGAGGGAGAGCTCAGAAAGACCTATTGGAATTCCAATAGACATCATTTAAGGTAATTATGATCATAATTCTTGTGCACTTGTAAATGTATATATATATATATCTGTGTTTCATATCAATGTATTGTTAGATAGGACTGTATTTTATTGTTTTGTTAGGCCTGTAATAAGTACAAACCTTATAAGGAAGTATAATTAGTACTGCCGTGTAATTGTTATATTTTGTTGCTATTATAATAAATTGCTGTTTATTTGATTGAAGCCATCTCTATCGTGTCAATAACTTTCATAAACCAGGGTGTGCATGTGTGGATATCCTTTTGGAACCCATAGCTACACATCTATTTCCTTAAGTAATAGTTTTGCCCGTATTATTATATTAATTCTTATAAGCCAGAGATACTTTGATAGATGGATAACTTATAAATGCATCCATATTCTTATGTCTGGATCACACTAGAAACATATATTTGCTAGTTAATTCTTATAAGATGGATATGTCATAAATACATCTATATTTCTATTTCTGGATAAGGCTAGATATTATCGGTAACACAGACCATTAATTGTGAAGATGCACCCAGTACTAAATCACACTGTCAGATTATGGGAGACACTCAAGTTTAAATATAAACTAAAATCTAGGAAGACAAACATGACCCTTTGTTTGGGAATCCGGCCTTCGAACGGGGTATGAGAGCACAAGATTTGAGCCAAAACTGAAACACCAGTAAAGTGCCCTTAGTTCCAAGTATGTGACCATTTAATTTTTTTACTTCTAGGACAGCAGTTCAAAGTTCTAGTAGCCGTATTGGTCCTGGAGAAGAACAAATTCATTATAGGTGGCGATACCTTTTAACAGACATTAGAGGTCTTCATAGATTGCATTATAGCATGCAAAGATTGTGAAATCTCATAGGTTTCTTCTTCTAGTGCGCTGTAGCAGCAATTCGCTCAATTCATTTTGTTTACAGTTGTAATTTTATTTTGCATAAAAAGGTACATATCTCTGGATCTAGGGGGGTCCCTGGAGATGGGAATAGGGCTGTTCTGATTCTGTATGAAAATTATATTCTAAAAATGGAACGGTTACAATGCCAGAAATCCTGTAGCACCAATTGTTGTCAGACATCCAGGATGGCAACCATGTGATCGCTTCTGTAGGGATCTCAGGGCCACCACCGCCCCGTCAGTGAAATGAAAGTGGAGGGGACTCTAAATCTAAGGAGTATGAAATAGTTGAAGCTGAGATTAAAGTGTTACAAATGAAACGCAAGGCTTTTGATAAAATGGAACGTGTGGACCATGATAAAACTTTGTTGAAAAACATTGATATTATGGAAAAATCTATTATGATTAAGAAGCAACAGAAATTCGAGCGAGAACATGCTGACTACGAAAAACATCAAATATATGAATGGCAAAAAGTAATATCCAATCAACAAAAATTTAGACAAAGATCCACACCTAATAATCATAAACAACAACATAAGAATGAAAAAACTCCAAAAAAGTCCATATTGAAAAATAGGGGCAATGAAACATCCAGTTTTGAGTCTGATTATTCAGACAATGAAGGCAGAAATCAAGTTGTGTCATGCAATCATTCCAGAGACAATTGGAGACCGCGGGACTCTGATCAGGCAATTTCTAGTGAATTTTTTCAGACAACCAGTCACTCCGACTCCAGACATGAAAGACATGGTCCATACCCTAATCAACAACGTGATTCAAAAAACGGGGGAGGACATGGAGATCCATCAAAAAGAGGGGGAGGGAATTCCAGGGGAGCCAGCAAGGGGAAAAAATATTCCTAAATTCTAAGGGTAACAATGTAATTAATATGTCTGATAAAATCTTAACAGAGGATCAGCTGAGCTTGCTAAACAAAGGTTTAAATTTCGCCCCTCAATGTGAATTCAATTTGTTTGAAACAATTATCGATTTGCAATTGTTTGTTCGCAAATTGTCCCTGAAAAAGTTTTTCTCCAGGTTCTCTGATGATTCCGATGCATTTACTCATATACCAAATGATGATTTATGGGGAAAATCTAATTCACTTGCAGAGGTTGCTTTATCCACCTTTAAAGATCAGTGTGCATTAGTGGATTTAGAGGAATTACTCTCTGAATCAACTGCTGTACCAGATTCTGACAGTCTCTCTGATATAAAAATTTTTGGGCAAGAACATTCGGGATTAACTAGAAAGTCTGCTTTTTGTCCTAACATTTCCAACAATATGTTCATTAAAACGTTTGAAAAACTAGTTGAACAAGATCTAAACCTACTAGCCAAGGGTGTTACCTTCTCTACACTACCTTTTTAAAAAAAATTCAAATAATGAATCAGCTCAGATTTCAATTCTAAAAAAAGATAAATCTCTGATAATAACAAATGCGGACAAAGGTGGTGCAATCGTTGTGCAAGATGCCAGCGATTACGAGAAGGAAGCCTTAAGGCTATTAGGAGATCTTACAACTTATAAACCTTTAAAAAGGATCCTACATCAATTTATAAAAAATAATTATTGGAACTGTTAGACATGGGTAGGTTTCTGTATGTCCTTAACAAAAAAGAGCATGCATTTCTGAACATTGAATATCTGATAATCCCCATCTTTCACCATCTCCCAAAGATCCACATGTCACTTGGGGCACCTCCGGGTCGCCCCATAGTGGCTGGTATTGGATCTTTGGGAGATGGGTTATCTAAATACATTGACGGCTTTTTACAGACATAGTAAAATCCTTACCGTCCTTTTTAAGGGACAGCACAGATCTCTTGAATGCTATTAAATCAATTGAATGGCAAAATATATACAGATGGGTAACAATGGACGTCATGTCATTGTATAGTATCATTGCCCATGAAGATGGCCTTAAAGCGGTAGATTACTATCTTGGCAAATCTTCACTTTCTACCACTCTTTCCTCATGGATTCTATAAAATTTCTTTTAACACACAATTATTTTTCTTTTAATTCACAATTCTACGTGCAATGCAGAGGCACAGCGATCATTTGCCCCATCATACGCAAATTTATTCATGGGAATCCACTTTTTTATTTTCAGATCACAACTTATTTAGAGACCAGATTATCTTTTACAGACACTATATCGATGATTTGGTTTTTATTTGGGATGGGGATTTAGACACACTTATTTTATTTATTAACACTCTAAATATCAATTCACTACATCTCACTTTCACTTATGAACAGAGTATCAACACTATACATTTCCTTGATTTAATTCTTTATATAGATGTCGATACCAATATTCAGACGGACATCTATAGAAAGGAAAATGCTAGGAACACCTTTCTGCTTGCTGATAGTAATCATCCGCCTGCCCTCAAAAGAGGGATTCCTAAAGGCCAATTTCTCCGCTTGCGGAGATTGTGCTCTAGTGAGGAATCTTTTTGCGGCACAATCCATTGAACTTAAACGGAGATTCTTGCCTAGAGGCTATGCTCCTAGAGATATTGATAATGCATATTTACATGCCAAATCCAGGATCAGAGATGATCTACTTAAAACATCAGGAAATGCCAACTATAAGAGAGACTCCAGATCTAGATACAATAGACAGTCACCTATGTTTATAACTAAACATAGCAAACAAGCAAACCAGATTCGATCTATTTTTTCCAAACATTGGAGAGTACTGAGATTGGATCCAGATATTAGACCAATAGTTGGGAGTGGTCCAAATTTTGCATTCAGAAGGGCTAAGTCACTTGCCCATCATTTATCCCCTAGTTTATATTCATCGGGATTAATAACTCAGGGTTCAGTGAAACCCAACGGGTTCTTTAAATGTGGTAAATGCATTATGTGCAAGCATGCTATTCATACAAAAAAAGTTTTCCTTAAATATAATACACGCTTTCATAACACGTGTTTATTAATTGTGACACATCTTATGTTGTGTATTATCTTACATGTGGATGTTGCAGTGGATATGTGGGAAGGACCATTAGACCATTAAAATATAGGATTATGGAACATGTCAGATCCATAATAAATAAAAACGATATTCTACCTGTTTCCATGCATTTCAATGGCTGTCACATAGGTGATATTTCCAACTTTAAATTTATGGACATAGAACATGTGCCTATGCCAGTAAGAGGGGGGGGGGGGGGGGGACAGACTCAAAGAAAGAGAAATGTACTGGATACATGCTCTTGATGTTTTATCCCCGAAGGACATTAACACAGAATGGGATATCAAACATTTTTTGTGATACCATCTTTTTTGGTTGTTCCATTTATCCTTTTTCCTGATGGTTCTTGTTGCAGAGTACATGCAACCACACACGCGGGTTCTCTTGATAAGGCTTATTTATTGAGCCTTAAAAACATACAGCACACAAAAACAAAATAGCTTCTCTTCAGCATACAAAAACAAAATAGCTTCTCTTCAGCATAGAAAACAAGGCAGCTTCTCTTCAGCATGCAGGACACAGACAGTTCATCACACATGTACTTTGAAAACAGACCTTATAGCAGTAATCTCTTCAGTAGTTCAGTCTTGTCTCCTGACCAGCTAGCCTGCATGTGTGTACAGCCTGGGGTTTTTAAAACACCTTGATTATGCAGCTGGGGTCAGACTAATTAAGCAGCCCTTCTCACCTGAAACTTAACCTCATCGCTGCTGCACTGCAAGCCTAAACATAGGTTTTCCAGGTCTATGGCTGGTGACGTTCATTCACCCTGTCACATTCTTCCCCTGTTAGTGTGTGGCTGGGGCCACGCACGGCTGAAGCCTGACAATCCACCCCTTCTCTAGAAAAGAAGTCAGCATTTGCGTTTTCTTTTCCAGGCCTGTGCTGAATCTCAAATGAGAAGGGTTGGAGGGCCATATACCACCTGGTCAATCTAGCATTGGAGTCCTTCATACTATTTAACCACTTCAATGGAGCATGGTCCATCACCAGAGTAAAATGGACTCCTGCCAGGTAATGCCTCAAAGCCTCGATTGCCCACTTTATTGCGAGGCACTCCTTCTCAATCACTGAGTAGTTTTTTTCCCTCGGGAACAATTTCCTACTCAGAAAAAGGATCGGATGTTCCACTCCCTCAAACTGTTGTGAAAACACTTCCCCTAGCCCTATCTCTGATGCATCGGTTTGCACTACAAAAGGCCTGTTGAAGTCTGGGCTTCTAAGGATGGGACCCTCTGATAGTCACCTTTTTATGTCCTCAAAGGCTCCCTGACACTCCCTTGACCATACCACTTGTGTAGGGGCACACTTTTTTGAGAGGTCCATTAATGGGGCTGCAACTTCCGAGTAGTTGGGGATGAACCGCCGATAGTACCCTGCTAAACCCAGCAGAGAGCGTACCTGTGTTTTTGTTTGGGGGGTCGTAACTTCTTTCAGGGCAACTACCTTGTCGGCTAGTGGCCTTACTTTTCCACCTCCCACTGCATACCCTAAGTATTTGGTTTCCGCTTTACCTAAGGCACATTTCTTAGGGTTGGCTGTGAGCCCTGCCTCTCTTAGAGATTTGAGGACCACTTTCAGCCTATTTAGATGGGCCCGCCAGTGTTTACTATAAATGACAATGTGTAAGGAATTGGGGCCACGTCCCTTGCAGCGTGACCCCTCCTTACCCACTACTAGTACTGCAGTGGCTGCTGCCCCTGCCCCCCGTCGCTACACATGCCGCCGCCCAGTGCATACCTTGAAATCTGCTGCCGCCATCTTGGATTCTGGCACTGGTGTTACAAACTCTCAGCTGTGCTCTACTACTTCCTGGTCTCTCAGCCACTCACGTGCAGCTCCTCGACATGCCTCCACCATGCCCCTCGTCCGGATTGGTCACTGTCGCTTTACATATCCTGCTTTGCCTTCACTTCCTTGCTCTGCATAGCTCCTTGCTACCTATGTTGCCTAGAACTTGTGTCGTGCTCTCTTGTGTTTATTTCTTAGAGCTATTGACCCGGCTCGTCTGAATACCCCCTCTGGCTCCTGAACTCGGCTTTCCTACAGACTACTCTAACCTCTAAGACCCTCTAACCTCTGCTACGGATTTTGACTACGGAACTTTCTATATCCTCGGACTCGGCAAGTACTTGACCATTCTTTATCTACATCCAGGCCTGGCTACGCTACTACGCCACATCCCGGACACGCCCCCTCTGCTGTCGGTGCGTATACTCTACATCCCACCTCAGTACAGGGGACTGGTCTGGTCTGCGGGCTGCACAGCGTGACACTATGCAGAGCCCAAATGCGGACCTGGCTGAGGTGGGGGAGCTAATTACGTCCCTTGCACAATGCATCCAAACTTTTGGAGAGCAGATTACCTGTTTGATTCAACAACTATCCACTCTGTCACTACAGCCCACTCTGCCACCAGCAGCAGCCGCACCTTTAAGAATCCCTACGCCTAAAGTATATGCGGCTGACCCTCTGGCCTGTCGAGGGTTTTTGAACCAGTGTGAAATTCAGTTTGAAATATCTCCAAGCCTCTTTCCAAACGGACGCACCAAGGTAGCCTATGTTTACTCTCTCTTAACAGGGTATGCCTTGGCCTGGGCTTCTCCCATCTGGGAGCTGCGTCCGGAGACCATGTCGGATTACCAGCTTTTCCGCCAAGAATTCCAGCAGGTATTTGATATTCCTGTTCCCAAAGATACTGCTGCCTCTTTTTTAGTTCATTTGTCTCTGGGTCGTAGGTCCGTAGCCAAATATGCACTGGAATTCCGGACCGTCGCAGCAGAGACTCGTTGGAACGAAGAGGCACTTTCTGCTATATTTTGGCAAGGTTTGTCCGAATCTGTAAAGGATGAACTTGCAGTCCAGCCCGACCCCAAGCATTGGAGGATTTGAAAGCACAGTGCATACGCGTGGATCTGCGCCTCCAGGAGCGACGTCACGAATGCCAACGTCCCAGGTTCGTGCCTACTGACTCTCCTTATCCTAGGCCTCCTCCCGTTTTTCGGCCTGTTCCTGACGCTGTGGAACACATGCAGATCGGCAGTCAGCGGATCCGTACTCCCGACATGACGGCCGAGAGGGTTCACCGCCAGAATGAGGGCCTATGCTATTATTGTGGATCACCAGATCATGTGGTACGTTTTTGTCCTTTGAGGCCCAAGGAACAAACAGGACCAGCCATGCAAGAGGGACTTACCCTCGGATCAATTTCTTCTCGCTCCCTCTCTAAAGAGGAACTCCCTAAGAGGATTATGCTCCCAGTTTCGCTCAAAGGCCCGATTTTT